>NW_020664545.1:3544235-3573067 GCF_002925995.2 Terrapene triunguis
TTGGGAGGTTGGTTCATTCTCTGCCTGAAATAAATCTTGCCACCCAAGCGGCGCCCATCGGGAGCGCGAGCCCGAAGCGAGCCCGGGCTGCAGCGGGCAGCGCGTGCATCAGAAGCAGCGCCCATGAAGTCTTGTCTGCACAGCCCCGCACCTGGGGTCTGAGCCGCGCCGCAGAGGCGGAAAAGAGGGGACAACCTGGAAAGGCCCCCGCCAAGGAAACATGATGCACGCTGCAGGGGTTGTTGTGAAACGAGTCACAGCGTTTTTGCAAGCTGCAGAAACCATGACTGGCTCGAAAAGCTCATGATGAACTCATCCTTTCCCCTCCGCCGCCTACCCGACACACAGTGGGTGCTCTTCGTTTTCTGCCTACTCCTGCTCAAATGGGGGAGAAGGGAGGCAAAGGACCCTTGCAGAGCGGGGAATTCACCAGACAAGTTTGCTGTTTGCAGCCCCAGCGCTCAGTCCTAGGAATATAGACACACACACACACACAGACTAACGATTCTCCCTTTGCATAAAACGTCCCTGCTTTTCCTTTGCAAAATGCATCCTCGCCTGGATGTGATTTCTGTCCCCGAACGGCTGCAGAGCAAGCCCGGGGACGGACGGCCGGGGGGGTGGGGGGATTTCCAAGGGCATGCATGTGAATTCAAACTCTTGGGATAGTCATTTCCTCTAAAAATAGCCCCTCCAAATTCTCCAGCAAGGGATCTCGCCTAGGTTTGTTTCCCCCTGGACAAAACAGCTTGCAAACCTGCCCCCTCGGCTGCAAGCCCAGAGCTCTGTGGAAATCCCATGCCTCTGCCCAGCACAGGAACAAAAACTGCTGGGAAATTTCAATCGAAACTCTCTCGTGGTTTTTTTTTTTTTAAGCAAATCCAACCCTTGCAAAACTTCCCCGCCCCACGTGGGGGCCACTTGCTATTTTCCCCAGAGCGAGAACCAATCCGCTGGCACCGGGTTTTTTTCCTTTGTGGCCGCAGAACCAATAGGAAAGGAGAGGCCACGCCCCCTTCGGCGAGGCAATAAAAGGCGCCTTCAGCTGTTGCTGCCGCTGAGACTGTTTGGCGGAGCCGGGGTGGTTGATTCGGAGTGACACCGGATTGAGTCGCAGGTGGCGTTTCTGACATCGCGGAGAAGGTTGAGCGAGCCTGGTTCCTCCAGTGGATTATTGCACGGTTCCTGCCTGCTGGGGGGCTACGGGTGGCTGCTTCTCCCTCCCGACTTCAAGCCGGTGCGGATTATAATTGCAACATGACCCTGGAAGAGCTGGTTGCTTGCGACAACACCGCCAAAAAGTAAGTGTCTCCCTCCTTGGCGAGGCTGCAGGAGCAGATGCCCAGACCCTTCTCCGTGTCTCTCCGCCCGCGGGCCTTTCCCAAGCCGCCCAGCCTTAATGTGGTTCTCCCCCCTGCCCCCCTCTCTTTCCCCCAGGATGCAGACGGTGAGCGAGGCGGTGGAACAGCTGCTGGTGGCGGCTCAGAGGCAGGACTGCCTGACAGTCGGCGTCTATGAGTCGGCCAAGCTCATGAATGTGTAAGTATCTCTGCCCCTGGCGTGTGCCGGCTCTGATCAGCTGACGTGGCTGGTGGAAAGGGGGGGTGCCCAGCTCAGATCTGTTGGAGCTGGTGCGGTGGGAGGGATCTGTGTGTGAAAGATGCAAGAGAGGACCAGCTCTGCCATTGGCTGTCGCTCAGCAGCAGCTGGGGGGGGGGGGGGTAGGAGACTCATTTCCTTAGATGGACAGTCAGTTTGTGGGGGTCTGTCTCCCCCTGATCCTGACCCGCCTGCTTCCTCCCCTTGCCTGCAGGGATCCAGACAGCGTGGTGCTTTGCCTCCTCGCCATTGATGAAGAAGACGAGGGTGACATCGCCTTGCAAATCCACTTCACCCTCATCCAGGCATTCTGCTGCGACAATGACATCAACATCCTGCGGGTGTCCGGCATGCAGCGGCTGGCCAAGGTCCTCGGGGAGAGCTCGGAGGACAACAACGAACCCCGGGACCTGCACTGCATCTTAGTGACGGTGAGTCCCCTGTGGTGCTGGGTGCCAGGGGTTGCCGAGCAGGGGTGGGTGTCCATCACCTGGGAGCCAATCCCACCGCCTGTAGGGGAGAGCTTGTATTGTGCAGTGGTGCTGATGCAGGGCTAAAATTGGCAGCCACGTGACCTGGGGCTGAGCCAAGCTGCTTCAGTGATGTGTGTATTCCCGAACAGCCAGTGGTGTGGGTCACCGCTCAAGTATGTCTCGTGAATGGGCTGGGGTGACGTCCAGGAAGTTTGTGTTTGTTGCTAACGGTTGGATCTGTATGTTCTCTCCCACCAGAATCCCCACACCGATTCCTGGAAGAGCCAAGGGCTGGAGGAAGTGGCCAGTTACTGTGAAGAAAGCCGCGGCAATAACCAGTGGGTCCCCTACGTCCCGCTGCTGGAGCGTTGAGCTGGGCACCGCCTTCTCGTTTTGTGCTGAATTCCTGTTTTTTTAACCAAAAAAACAACATTTTAAAAAATAAAAAACCACCCCATCAAAATCAAAGCTAAGGAGTAACGGAGAGGAGCGAGCATGGGCCGGCAGCGATGGTGTGCGTGGAAAGGGAGGTGCGCCGGGCGACTGGCCGTAGCGAAGGGGCTGTGACTGCGTGGAGACCGTTAAAGGAGCAGCTCGCTGGAGCAGGCTGGCAGGAGACGCGCTTGGGGGAATGACTGAATCAAGGCGACTCGCTCCTGGGATGTGAGGAGCGCTTGAATCCTGTACGCAAGGCACGACGTGTTTCTCTGACTGCGTGGGGCGTGGATGCCACTGATCCCTGGCAAGGGACTGGATTTCCCTCCGCTCCCTTTCTCTGCAGCGGGAGCGGGCATGGCCACGTTTTGCCAAGGACTTAATGTGGCAGGGTGGGGAAGAGACTGGATTTTTATTTTTTTTGCATCTGCTTTGTGTTGTGGATGGAAGATGTGAGGACTGAAAAGGACAGTTGCAAATGAACTCTTTATTTTTCAATGGACCGAATGTCTTATATTTATAAACTCAAGATTGCAATTTTTTTCTTTGCACTCGAGCCACTAAAAGAGTCTGAGTCTATATATTCTTGTACGATGAACTTGCAATAAATTTCTGAAATCTAAATATCACTTCCTCTTGCATTTTTCCTTCCCCCCCCCCCTCCAGCTGTGACACTTCCTGGTCCCTGCGTGTTGCATCAGAGCAGCATGTCCTGTACTCGGTGATCGGATCAGGATGTAGTTGTGTTCTTAAAGCTGCTTCCAGGAGCCAGCCCTGTTCTCTCACTCTTTGCAAAACACTGCGGCTTTCTGGCTCCGAGGCGCCACCACTTCTGTAAATTGACAAAGAGGCTTAAACAAGCAGCAATTAAGGGGCTGGCCTGTTGCAAAATGCCATGTGAGCGCCTGGCTGGTGCAGCCTCCTGCCTAGGCTGCAGCGAAACAGGATTTCGTCTGGTTTCAGGGTGTGGAGGAAGGAGCACAAGCCAAGTGCTAATTAGGTCCTTAAATTGACACTCTCAAAGCCTCCTTTTCTCCCCCCCTCGCACCCCCCCCAAAAAAGTGGGATCTGAGATCATCCGCTTGTAGGTTTGACTAAAACTTCTGTGCACCTCAGTAAGTCTTCTCCCAGCCCCTCCCTGTCAATGAGCGTGCGCCCCACAACGCAAGGCTGAGCTGAAAGCAACCCTTGCTGGTTGTATGTTTCCTGTGCAGGGTTTGCCCCCACAGCTGCTGCTGCAGACCTGTTTCTGCCTACAGTCCTTTCTGCAGGAGCCTGGTTCCACAGGGGCTGCCGCTGACTCCTGGCAGCTTGGGAAGCACGGAGCAGCTACAGAACACGCCCCTAACTCATGCTAGCCCCTTCCTGGCAAAGCAGCTGGTCAACGGGGGCGGGCACACCCAGCCCTTGGCTTAGCACAGGCTAGCTGGGCCGTGGCAGCGGGTCCAGACCCTGCTCTGGGTCCTCATGGAGCAGGGTTAGAGGGGGGCCCCAAGGATGGGGCAGGGTTGGTCCTAGGGCGAGACTATTTCTCTCTTCCCCCCTCGCATGCAGGCATATACCTGTGGTTTGCCTGTGCTGGGGCATTCCTAGCCCAGTGTTGTGTGCAGATTGGGAGGGGAAAATACACTTCTCTCCTCCTCCTTTGAGCCTTGTGGGCAGAAAAGCCCCCCCCATGGCTCTGCTGCAGGGTGGGGGCAGCTAAACCAGCCCCTGCCTGTGCAGCATAAACAGGGAACTAGACACTGGGGTTTTTTTAGATGCCAGGTATTTAAAAGGGCACCAGCCCCAATCGTGGGCTACGGGCAGCAGTGACAGGCTAGCAAAAGTAGCCTGTAATTTAAACAAGCCGTGCACGCAGGCTCAGCTAATGGGAGATCTGGCCTAACCTCCCCTGCTGCGTCAGTGTAATGGGGGGGCCTGTCCCACCCAGTCAAGATCACGCTCTAGTGCTTTAAATCTATTCCACTGCTGGTGTCCCTGTTTTGCAGGGGGGGAAACTGAGGTACAGAGGGGGGGCAAGACTGGGGTAAGTGCAGCCTGGGTCTCCTGAGCCTCACGCTGGTTCCTCCTGACTGGCTGAGGTAATGGGTCAGGAGGAAATACAGGCGTGAGCTGCCCCATGGTTTGGGGGCCTGTTTGACCCAGGGGTTAGTGGGGGGGGAGGGGATGCTAGGGTTGGCTGCCCAGAGGCATCCGCCTTTCTCCACTGCTGCAGCTAGTCCCCTTAGCTGCCAGTCTGCGATGGTTTACACTTGCAAGCCCACCGGGGCTGCAGAGAAGACACACACACACTGATAGGTGGGCCTGCGTCTTTCCATGGGCGTAGGGAGCCCATGTGCTAGGGCCATGCCCTGGACACTCAGCAGCGAGGAGAAGGTGCACCCTTCTCCTCCCCCCCCCCCCCCCCCGAGCTGCCTTCAATTCCCGTGTCCTGTCTCGTACTGCGGTGAAGCCGACCCTCGGCATAGCTATCGCTTTCAATTCTGGAGTGTGACCTGCCTCCAGAAAGCGAAATCCAGGCTGAACAGCTGCTTTCCTGTGGTCCGGGCTCCCTGTGACACCGCTGGGGCAGGGAGTCAGGCTTGAGGGGAAACCCTGATGCTTCTGCAGGGAACAAAGTGTTTGTGAAGAGCTAAGACAAGAGGAGGGTTTCTAGGAAGCCGACATGAGAGAATCTAATGGAGTCAGGGTTCCTCTGCACAAAAATACGCCCCCCCCACCTGCAAGATTTGCAGCCCCCCCCCATCCTTGCAGCTTTGTGCCAGAGCTTGAAAATCAGGAAATGCAACCGAGTGGAACCAAGAAACAAACATGAAACTGACGAATCTCCCCAAACTGGAAGAACCTAAATAAATAATATGGAAGAAAATGGGGGGGGGCTATTTGGGGAAAAAAGGGTAGGTGTATAAAATGCATATGCAGTTGCACAGGTAGATGAGGGGGTCATTGTGCACCCCCCCCCACACACACACACACACACTTTTGCACATGGAGCAGTGGCAAGGGCCCTTGAGGCACCTGTTTGCAGCCTGAGGGTGAGCCCATCCCGTAGGTGTGCAGCTCCGTATGTGCTAGACCATGCGTGTTCCCGTGGGCATGCGTGCGTGTGGGTGTCCATGGGCGTGTGCTCATCTTGTGTGTATTGGCCTGCAGTCGCCACTGCCCCTGCACTCCTGTCATTAAGGCCCCAGTATGTACTCCCAGCTCCACCCCCTCCCCGGCGGCTGGGAATGGGCAATGAAGCCTTGCTCCCCCACTTAGCCTGCTGGTTAGACTCCAGCCAGGGGGACTCCAGGGGGTGACCCCCCGCCCAGAGATCCGCCCGTCTCCCTGGCTGGGCAGCCCCCGGCTCGTGGGCGTGGGGAACGAGGGGGTGGCGTGGCGGGCGCTGCCATGCAAGAAGCTGCCCTTTGAGCACAACTCCCCCAGGCTGTGTGGGCAGGGGGTGGTTCTGAGCCCTGCCAGGAGCAGGCTGCCTCATCCTCCCCGGGCCAGGGAACCCCCCCCCCCCCCAAGCTCCTGGCAGACCTGCTGGCTGCTCAGCACCCACATGCCCGCCCCCTCCGCGCCCACGCTCTGTGCTTGGGGGGGGCTTCTCCCAGCCACATGGGCTCAGCAGAAATCCCCTGCGCCGCCTCCAGCCGGAGGGACTCGGAGCCCAGTGTCTCCGTGATGAAGTCACCACAACCACCAACCACACAGGAGGCAGCTGAGCAGGGAGTGATGCTCCCAGCCCGGAGGGACGGAGGGGAGACGGAGGCTGACACCCTCTGATCCCCAGGGGCCAAGTGAGGGAGGGATGGAGGAGAGGGGGCGTCCACACCCCCATTACCAGAGACACGTCCCCGCAGCCTTATGCCCTCCCTGGGGACCTGACCCCGAACCCACGGCAGCCGACAGGAATCTTTCCACCCTGGATCAGGACCCCTAAGGGAAGCCGCCACTCAGGAGCCGCGCCCACCTCTTCCTGCCCTGCCCTGAGGCTGGTTAGAAACGGGGCGGCGAGGTGTGGCCGCGCTCGCAGGCCGAGGGGGGCGGGTGGCACAGAGGAATGAGTGTATGGGGCACGGCTTTGCCCTTCTGTGTTGCGGGGTGGGGAGTTGAGCCCTGGAGACAGAGCCCCCTCCTGGCCCTACGGCAGGCGGGGGGGCTGCCACGCAGGGCTGAGAGCCACCAGCATAGAGCAGGCTATGAGGGACATCAGCCTTTGCTGCACCCATTCGGGGCCTAAAGAGAGGGTTGGGGGGGAGGGGAGAGCATTGTCTAGTGGTCAGAGCAAGGGCCTGGGAGTCAGGACTCCTGGGCTCCAGTCTCAGCTCTGCCACTGACTCACTGCGTAACCTTGGGGACGTCCCAGCCCTGCTCCGTGCCTCAGTTTCCCCATCGCTGAAATGGGCGCGATAACCCTACCTCCCCCACACACCCTCCCTTCTTCCTGGGGAAGGAGCAAAGGCTACGTGGTGCTCTGAGTGCCTCAGTCGCAAGACGCCGGCGGCCCGTGCAGTGTAGCTATTTAATGACTCAGGCACCAGGGCTGCCGGTTTCCCCAGCACAAACTCCATGATCAAGGCTGGGCTGGAAGCATTCAGGAAGGGAGGGAGAGCTGGGGATTCCCCTGGGAGAAGCCACAGGGAGAGGATGACACGCAAAGCCGTGAAGCATTCTGCGCCTGACCTGGCAGCAGCTGCCGAACAGGTGGCAAGGGCTATGCAAATAGAGCCAGGTGGCCAAACAAGCCAATAAGGAAGTGATGCCGCTGATTCTGGCTTAGCCCTCACCCAGGAGGCCCTTCTGGGGGTCGAGCCCCACTCTTTCTGTTCAGCCCCTAAAGCCTCACTCACACGTGTAACTCGGTTTGGTGGGTCTCAGCCTATCCCCTCTGGCTGACACATGCCCCAGCATCTGGCCTGATTAGCCAGCTCCCCCTGGGACTATCCTGGGAGCAGGGTCAGGAGTGAGGTGCAGCGGGAAGCCCAGGGTGGGGCCTAGGATAGCAGTTCAGAAGCTAGGTCTCTGGGGAGGCCCAGTGGCCACGCAGCCAGCACATCTGATAGCGCTGCTCACTCATGCACCTAGCCCTGCTACAGGCAGGGTCATCGTCTACTCCAGGGGTGTCCTTGCCCCCAGGGCTCCCGCTGTCCTTTGGAGCAGGGCACAGGGCGGCCGGCTTGTCACATACCACCTCAGAGAGCCCTGATGGACTGAGACGGGCTGGTGAGAGCAGGCCCTAGTGTGCAGAGGCACGCGCCTAGGTGTGCACACATTTTTCACATGCACCTCCACCTGCCGTCTCCCCTTGCACATGCACAGAACATGCACGTGCATCCCCAGCGTGTGCACAAGCATCGGGGGCTGAGGTGTACTGAAGGGGCAACCTTTCCCTGCTGCCGCCCACACTTACCGGGATCCCAGGTTACTGGCTGCCCATTGCCGGGGCATCAATCCAGCCCCTGCGGGAAGGGATGGGTTAAATAACCTAACAAACCTTGAGACACGTCCCCTTATTTCACAGGAACAGGGGTAAGCAAAGCTTTGAAGCAGTCAATGGAGCGACACTGATTTCGCCCTCTGGTGATCTGGCCCATTGAGGCCAGTGGAGCTGGGCCAATTTACACCATCTGCGGCTCTGGCCCCAAGGTCGGTTTCCAAACACCAGTCTCTGCTGTCCCTGCCTCAGGGAGCAGTCGTGCACGTAATGGAATGTTCGCATTTGCAAAGGCAGTAACACGTTGCACGAGCAACAACACTTTGCACGTTTGCGCCATGGCTCTCAGAGCAACTGACAAAGGTGCCATTAGCCTTAACTTCCAAATGGGGAAACCGAGGCACGGGGGTAGGATTTGTCCAACATCACCCAGGGAATCAGTAGGAAAGCCAGGAAGAGAACCCGCCCTGCTCCAACCTCTAGGCAACATCATCCTCCCAGCATCCAGGGGCGAACCCAGGAGTCCTGGCTCCCCATCCCCTGCACCTGGGAATCATGAATTCTAGTCCCCCTGCTCTAACTATTCACCCTCATTCTTCTACCAGAACCCAGGTGTCCTGAAGCCCCCCCCTCTCCGCACTAGTTATTAGACTAGTGTCTGCACTATAACTGCCCGTTGCCACTTGTCCACCTGCAGGAAACATGCAGCTTAAAAACCCTGCTCAGCTCCAGCTCTGAGCTGGCTCTAACGTTCGCACGCGAGGTCAGCACTTCCTCCTCCTTGGTTTCACTCCTGCATGCGTAGCTTTCCTCCTCACCCCCCCCCCCCCCCCCCCCCCCCCACCCACACATACCTCACACTCACACCTTTCCTTCCTCGCTTGCAGGTTGTTACGCTGCCTTGCCAACGTCAGTGCTTCTGATGACAATAACCCTCATTAGCAAACAGCGTGAAACAGTTTGGTGTGGGAGGAGGGAGAGCGGGGTCCGACAGGCGCTGACGAGGCACGCTCGTTAATGACACCCTCCCTAGCACCTTCCAGCCGAGGAGCTCCAAGCGCTTCCCCAATATTAACAAATGCAGCCTCCTAGCACCACTCAAGAAGGATTACACCCTTTTCTTACAGATGGGGAAACTGAGGTGCAGAGCATTGAAGTGACTTGCACAAGGCCACACAGAGAAGCAGAGCCGGGCATAGAACCCAGGAGTTCTGACTCCCAGCCTCCCCCTGCAACCGCCCCAGAAGTGGCTGCATTTCAGCGCTGTGGGGTGCATTTCTTTTGCAAATCACTTTGGGCCCCTCACCCCAGGTGCACAGCTCCTTGGTAATGCAGGATTTCACCGAACGCCCGGAAACAGAGCCAGTTTTCTCTCTGCTTCCCTCCACTGTGCCCCATGTCCCCCAGCCGGCCTGCTCTCTGCTGCACACCGCTCCTCGCCTCCACCACACCCACTGCCTCTGACACCGCATGACCCGGGGCCCTTGGGATGGAAGAACATTGTGTTCCAAAGGCTGCACTAACTAGTACCGCTGCAGTTTCCAAAGGCACAGGCTGGAGCGCTGATAAGGACTCACACCCTGCACGCTGCTGCAATCAGCTTGCGCCAAACCAGGGGGGCTAATCTAGCCGCCTGCAAAGAGCGCTGCTGGTTGGGTCTCTAGGAGCGGAGCGGAACCAGCTCTGGCTTCCCCCAGGACCTTGTTTCTGGGGTGGGGTGGGGGTGAAGTTGGTGCTGCTAGGATAGGTCATGCAGTGCATGTCAGTTTCACCCAGGGGCAGGCAGTTAGTCCCAGCTGATCAGTAAGCACCAGTTGTTAACCCTGTTTGGGGGACTGAAGTGCTGCAGCAGCTACTGGGTTCATTTCACCTCCACAGGCACGCGACGCCCTGCAGCGAGCACTCGCCGTTCACGAAGCTGCCTGGCTGGCTAGTATTCATGATTCGTTACGCACTGGGAAGGTATTGGTCCTTCTTAGTTCCCTGTTCAGCACCAAAGCTGCCGCTGCCAGGTTCAAGCCAGCTGGGAGGCGTCCTGGTGGCGGGAGACTGGCACGTCCTGGGGCTGGGGCGCAAGCGGCCGTGGCAGGCCATGACCTGCCAAAGGAAAAGGAATAATCTGATCAACAGGCCTGGTGCAAAGTGGCTGGGCCCCGGCACAGGGCCGTCTCCAGAGCCCAGCCCGTGACTTTAGCAAGCGGGTCGCTGGAGACGAGAGTGCGATCCTGCCTCCCAGCACAGGGCAGAGTGGGCAGCCCCACCTCCAGAACAATAGAGAACCCCCCCCAGTAGAGAACAATGGAGAATTCCCCCCCCAGCAGAGAACAATGGAGAACCCCCCCAGTAAAGAACAATGGAGAATTCCCCCCCACCCCCAGCAGAGAACAATAGAGAATCCCCCCCCCAGCAGAGAACAATGGAGAATTCCCCCCCCCACCCCCAGCAGAGAACAATGGAGAACCCCCCCCCCAGTAGAGAACAATGGAGAATTCCCCCCCACCCCCACCCCGTCTCCATAAAGAACAGGGGGAGCCGGCAGGGCGCTGAGCACCTTGGGAATCTGTTGCACGGGGTGGGGGGGTCCATGGTTTTGCACGTACGTGGTTGTGCTGGGAGCTGGGTGTGTCTGTGCGTGCACAGGTGTGCGTGTGTGCACGGGGGTTGCACATCTTGGCTAGCTCGCGCCCTGAGCCTCCATTGCTCCTCACTCTCTCAGCTCCCAGTTCAAGCAGCAGAGGCGGAGACGCTGTTTGTGCCCTGGCCTGATTTAACCTGCTGGTCTGTCCCAGCTTCACCCCAGAGCTGGGCGGGGAGCAGAGGCAGCTTTGCACACACACTCGCTCACAGGCCCAGGGCACCTCTCTGCATCAGCCCCACCCGGCCACCTGCACAATACAGCCCCTCAGTGGGGGGAGGAACTGGCCTGCGGTCGCGTCAGTGGGGCCGGCCGGAGGAAAGCGCCTTCCTGGCCCGTGGGTTCAGCTCCGAGGTCCCTGAAAACTGAGGGCTGCATCCTCAGCTTGTCCTTGAGTCTGACCAGGCAGCTTGGCTGGGCCCATCCCCTGCAGCCACAAGCACATTCCACGCTGCGCTGCCTGCGCCCACCTGAACGTTGCTGGCTCCTGGTCCCGCTCAAACCCTGGCCCGCCCGCCGCAGGAGCGTATACCCTGCGTGCAGCTAGCATTGCCCAGCCTGGGTGCTGCCCAGACCCGGCCACGGCACACCTGGGCTCTGACACACCTGAGTGCCGCTGCAGCTCTGCTAACCCACGGCCCAGGCCTCTGCATGCTGCTCGCACTGCGACCCCCCATGGCGCTTCCCCCACTCTGTGCCTCTCAGGTCCCACCGCACATTTTGTTCCCCTGAGCCCCTCGGCTCAGGCCTGTGCCCACCACTCAGCGGCAGGCGCTCCACGGCCAGAGAGGCCAACCCATTGGCAGTGCCCCAGAGACCGGCTGTGGGGTCCCCTCCCCGTGCCTCGGCTCCAACAGACGGATGCAACCCTGAGTGCCTTGTAGCTGCTGCTTTGCCTGTCCTGGGACGGTTTCTCTCCCATACAAGGGGAGGAGGCTGGGTCTGGGACAGATACATAGTTAGCGCCCGGGTGATTCGTCTGGGACAGGACGCAGCATGTCAGCTCTGCCAAGCCTGAGGCAACGATCTGGGGCCTGGCCTGGATGTCCCGAGTTGCCACAGGAGGTGCAGGAATCCCAAGCAGGTCACAGAGCCTGGAGGATGCTGCCTTGGCTCTCACCCTGCCCCAGAGCCAGCTGAGGAGACAGGGCTTTGGGAGAGGGAGGGGCCAGTCGGCAGGACCTGGACGGGACGTTGTCTCCTGCTCTAACCCCTAGACCCTACTGTCCTCCCAGAACCGGGGACAGAACCCAGGAGGCCTGACTCCCAGCCCCTCGCTCTCCCCACCGGATGAGTTTAGGGCTCTCGCACGACCCCATTGTTACAGGCGTTCTGGGGGCTCAGTAGAATTGCCCCCTCTGCCCCCTACCTGGTCAGCCCTGGCTCTCGGCCTAAGCCCGTTCGCGTTCCGGCCCCAAGCAGGGTCCCACACGGTGCCGCATCTTGTATCTAGCCCAGTTTACATCCGGTTCAGGTGGCTACAAACTCTCCATCCTCCCCATGCCAGGCGCGGCGGGTTGGAACCATCCCCGGCCCGTTGCCAAGTGAAACCCAGCTGTGATTTCGTCTTTGTCTCAGAGGCCGGGGGCTCCGCAAACACCCCAGAGGGAACACAAACACGGAGCGCTCACCAAACACGGCCAGCGGGAGAACAGCGGCAGGGTGCACGTAGCCCGGGGTTGTGCGGGGTGAAGAAGGGGAGCGGCTGCACACGCTGGGCTGGGACAGGTGCCCCAGGGAAAGTGGGGGCTATGCAGAAGAAAACAGTGTCCTGGCTGCCAGTAAACAATGCTGCACAGACGCACACACACGCACAACATGCGCACACGCTAGTGATACCTGGATCCCCCCTCCCCACACAGCCCCTGCAGCCCTGCCCCCAGCGTCCCGCCCCTGGCCCTCCACACCCCAGCCTGGCATGCCCGCCCCCGGCTCTGGGCCTGTCAGGTTGGCGCTCCTCTGTAATTAGGGTGCATCGTGCCAAGCTGCCGCTTGGCAGGCGGGGCACCACGCTGGCTCAGCCTTCACTCGGCCCCACTTGGCTCTTGACCAAGCGGACGCCTCGCATCGCAGCACAGACAGAAAAGGGCTTTGCGTGCCGCGGGCACTTCCGGCTGCCCTGCCCTGCCCTCGGTGATGGGGAGATGGAGCAGGGATCGGGGGCTCATGCCCTGGCTGATTGCTAGGGAGGCTCCGGACCATGGAGTCAGAGGGCAGGGGTGCATGGGAGGGGCCGCTCGTGACCGGCTGCCTCAGTTACCCCAGAAGCAGTGACCCGGCAGTCGGCCGGGGGAGTCGAGCGGGGGTGGGGAAAGAGGGCCTGATTCTGCTCCTGCTTATACTAGGAAGCCTGAGTCTCTACGCCCCCGCCCCCACTAGCCACCCACTCCTGGCTGAGCTGGAAACAGAACCCAGGAGTCCTGACTCCCAGGCCCCTGCTCCAACCACTAGACCCCACTCCCCTTCCAGAGTCAGGAGCAGAACCCAGGCAGGAAGCGGCTCGGACTCTGCACAGCAGTGGCCGGGGGGGCCAGCTGAAGGGCAGTGGGAAATCAAGTCTGTCCTGGCTCAGCTCGGGGGCTTTTCACCAGTGCAAAGCAGGGGTCAACGCCACCTCTCCGATCTGCCGTGGCAGGCAGAGGGAGAGCCAGGCCCCCAGCGCCTGCAGGGAACCGCTCCTGACTCACACCATGGGGCGCGCGAGAGGAGAGCCAGAAAACCAGGGGGCGTGTGCATGCCCGTGTTGGCTGTTTCATGCGGCAGGAAAAGCGGGTCAGCCCAGCCTGGGCGACGGGAGATCACGCTGGCCTCCTGCTGTGGGCTCTTGCAGAAGTCAGCTCAGAGGCAGCGTGGACTGGTGGGTAGAGCGCCAGACCAGGACTCAGGACACCTGGGCTCTTGTCCCGCCGTGCCTCAGTTTCCCCTCCTGCCCGTTGTCTGTTTAGACTGGCAGTTCTTTGGGGCAGGGCCTGGCTCTGACTGTGTCTGTGCAGCACCCGGCACAACGGGATCCTGACTTTGGCTCCCAGAATAACAGGGGGCCGGGGGTTTCAATGTGCCGGGCCCCCAAGAGCCGGAAAGGGGCCCTGGCCACTGGAATTCTAGCCAATGACAAACCAGCCAGCAGCTGGAATTCCAGCCCCTCCCCTGCCTTCTAGGGCCGAACATTCCCATTTATTTAAAAAATGAGGACCCCCCCCACACACACACACACCGCTGTGCCCCTGTCCCCTGCTGCCCCGCTGGATCCGCTCAAAGGGCAGGGGAGCCGGGGTCGGCCCAGCAAGCGTGAGGTCAGGTCACGACGGGGGGAGGGGAGCAGTAAGGTGGGCTCCAGATAAACCAAAAAAGGGCAGGAATGCGGGACCGGATCTGCCTCTTCCTGTCCCTGACAATGTCTCCGGCCTTATCTCAGCCTCTCAGGAGCGAGGGGGCTGCAGCTGGAGAGGCGCTTGGGGCTATGAGCTGTGGGGCACGCTCCGGGAGGCATCCCCTTCATCCTGCCCCTTGCTGAGCCACTGACACTAGTGCAAATTGGCCATTTTGCACTAGTGCAACCGTCTGCACCCAGTGCAAGGCCCTGCAGCCACACCCCGCAGCTCTGGGGCAGGCGGCCCTGGATTTGCTGGGCCTGACGCTGACTTGCATGGAAATGTTCCTGATTTGCGCTGGCACAGTCAGGCCCATGAATCCAGCCAGCCTCTGGGCCTGAGGCTCCGGCACCCTGCACCTCCTGCCTTTGCACCAGTGCACAGTGAGCCCGGGGTGGGAGCGGCAATATCTCCCAGGGGGCAAGGTGCGGGAGCGTCGGGGCCCTCTTGCCAATGGCCTGACCCAGGCCAGAGGGCCTGAATTTCCCCTGCCCGGCCTTGTATAGTCGTGCACACTTGTGCAAAGTGAGTATGAAACACTCCCCGTTGGTGCGAAGCACACTTCTCACTGGACAGCCTTTGCAGCCCCCATATACGTTGCTTTAATGACTGGCCTGGCGATGCCCACCCCCCCCCACCCCCCCGCCTGGCAGGAGAGTGAGCTCACTCCCTGCTCCATACAGCCAGGCGGGTGAGGAGGGGGCTGGGCTGTGAAGACCCCACCCGGCTGCTGCTTTGGGGATGCCAGTCCCTGAGGACGCTTTGCTAAGCTCGCCCCTTTGCTAAGCGTGCCGCTGTCCCTACAGGCAGCAGCCATCATTTATGTGGGGCCTTACAAAGGTGGGAAACTGAGGCAGAGAAGGGCTGCGACATGCCCAAGGTAGTGAACTATGAGCAGAGCAGGGACTAAAATTCATCTGCACCTGCTCTAACCACTAGCCCCCATCCCCCTCCCAGAGCTGGGGATAGACGCCGGAGTCCTGACTCCCAGCCCTATCGGCTCCAACATGTTCTTAAATCGCTGGGGCTGGAATACATCACTTGGGTGGTGACTCATGTACCAGGTACCTGCCAACAAAATCTACCCCTTCCCCCCCACTGCAGCCCTTGGTACCAGGTAGGTCACCACCCACGGTTTGTAGGGCGTTGCTGAAAGACGGGGCTCAGCAGTGAAGGGGTTAAAAGGGGCCAGGGGCCGCGGCGAAAGGGGGAGCAGAGCCCGCGTCCGAGCCCGGGGCCACGTGATGCTCGGCTGGGGAGCTGGCAGCCACACGCCCCGGCGGACAGGTTCTGTGGCCTCGTCCCTTTGAAGCGGCACCTCCCAGGGGTGGGGAGGCCGATTAGCTGGAGGACGCCGGGGGGCAACGGCGGCCTGCCGGATTTCCGGCCGCGGTGGGAACGTGCAGAGGAATACGGGCCGATCCCGGCAGCAGTGGGCAGCGCCAGGCCAGACGACGCTGGCGTGGGGGTTGTTATTCTCTGCAGCGCTACTCCTGGTTTCCTCAGCCCGGCGCTGAGCAGCTGCCAGGCACAACGGAACCAGCTGGGGCTGCAGATCACAAAGCCCCCGGCGTGGCCGCGGCCCGTCAGCTGCTGCAGCTCACCGGCACTTGTTGACAGCCTCTCCCAGCTGCGCCCGGGGCTGCGCGGTTGTTTACCTGCGCGGAGCCAAGAGCGCGAGGCATGTTCTGGCCTGGTTCAGGCGTGTTGCCACTGAAGTCACTGGGCCGGAGCCTCTGCTGATTTGCCCCAGCTGAGGATTAGGCCCAGCAGAGTTGCACTGGGGAAAGGGGGTGTGTGTGAACGGTCCCCAGAGGAGAGCGCACCCCGCGTGGTTCCAGGCGGTTTGGCTGCCCCCTCCCCAACCGTAAAGCTCCCTCCCAATTGGAATCGGCAGCTTTTGGGGGGGGGGCAGCCACAGCGTGGGGTGACGCATCCTGCGGATACGGGGGTGACTCAGAGAGTTTATCGCCCCCTGAGACCCTTTCCCCCCCCCCCCGAACCCCCAGGCTGGGCCCCTGCCCCCAAACCCTTGGATGTTAGGCTGTGAGTAAAGCTCGGCAGAGGGGCGCCAGGGGCAGGGACAGAAGCTGGGAGCCGGGCAGGAGCTCAGACTCTGGTGGGGCCACGGCAGAGGGGTTCTCCATTGAATTTGGGGTGGGGGGTGGGGCTGGATGCTTTGGTGATGGGAACCGGGAGGCACCGTGGTTGGAATGGATTGAGGGAGGCAAAACCGGGACCAGGTCTGTGCCCTGAGGCGGGATGAGAGAGCGGGACAGATCGGTGGGGAGGCGGGAGAGAGAGAGAGAAAAGGACAGTCAGGCCCCTGCCCCCTGCCAACACACTCAGGGTTTCCCCTCCAGCCCAGCCCAGGCCCCAGGGAGTGGGTGCAGCTGCAGCGCGCCCCCTGCCTGTCCAGATCCAGCCCCTGACCCTGGCCCCCCTTGACAGGCTGTGGCTGCGTTCTGGGACCAGTCCGCAGGGTCAGTGCGCTGGCTCTTTTGAACAGCCCGCTGCTCGCGTCAGTGCCCACCGGGGCTTGGTGTGCCTGGAGCATCCAATCCCGCCCAGGGCTGGGGGGAGGCGTCGGCGCCAACTGCACCACTAGCCAAACTCCCTTAGTGGCCAGAGATGAACGAACCCCAGTGCCTGCCCATAGGACCCGAGAACTCACGACAATGGGCCAAGGGCCTTCCCTCTCTAGGTCGCTAGTTCAAATCCAGCCCCGAGGCAGCCAGGACTGGGTAGCATTTGTTGCGTGTAATGAGTTGGTGAGTCTCAGCTGCCCCTGCTGTTTGCAACTTGCAGCAGAGGATGAGGGATAAGATAGGGGCTGTATCATGTGGGGGCACGGGGCTGGGTCCCATGCCGGGGGCCCTCAGGTCTGATTTGCCCTTCACCCACACCCAGGCACTGTGTGCATGCCACCCTGGGGCAGATCTGGCTCTCTGTGCCTGTTTAAGGTGGCACCATCAGCCATGATACACCAGCCGCGCCAAGCTACCCACCCTATGCCCCAGCTGCTGCCAAAGTCTCAGCGGAGCCAGGAGTTTGCAATGAGGCATGCAGGCTGGCGGGTGGGCGGGGAGGTTACCTGCCGCACCTGGGGGGAGATAGGGGTTGGTGACTTGCTGTGGGTTGGGAGCAGTGCCCAGCTTTGGGCCTGGAGTTCCCAACGTGCTTTGGGAGAGAGTCCCGGGAAAGGGCCGGGCTCTGTCTCGGCTGGGCGGCAGGACGGCATGTTCGCTCAGGCTGGGCAGGGGGCCAACTGCTGGGGAAAGTGTCGGGGAAGTGACAGCACCAAGCGCGGGCTCCTGGCCTTAAAGGGGCCCAGCCCCATTCTGAGGCGGGGCTGGGAGCGAGACCGGGCAGAGGCTGGCCTAAGCTGCCCAAGGGAAGAGGCGGTTCGGCTCCTTGGAAACCCCCCGCCCTGCTCCCCACCGTCTGACTCTCCGCTGACGTACACCAGTGTAAATGCCATTGCTAGCAATGGGCCAGGGCCCTCGGCTGGTGCAAACTGGCCGGAGCAGGCAGGGGGGTATCTGCTGTGCTGCCGGAGCTGTGTGCTGCCAACACCTGGGACACGCTCCCACGGCCATCGCAGGAGAAGCAGGTGGAGGTACCACAGGTGTTCACCGCTCGCCCTGGCCAGACACACCAGGGAAGGGGGCATAGGGGAGCCCAGGAGCACAGACATATATCGAGTGCAGCCCCTGCACAGCCAGCATAGGAGACCCAGATCACAGACACTGGGTGAGCTATACGGCTGGAGCAAGGGGCTGGGACGCCTGGGTTCTGCGCCTGACTCTGGGAGGGGAATGGGGTCTAGCGGTTGGGACGGGGGGGAAGGGACGGGGGGGACATAATGAGTCAGGCCTCCGGGCTTCTATGCAGTGTTGTAGCACTGACTCACTGTGTGACCTTTCACCGCCCTGTGCCTCAGTTTTCCCACCTGTAAAATGGGGATAAATGCTTCCTGGCCTCCAATGATTGTTATGAGGCTGCTGCCCATAAAGCCCTGTGAGGTCCCAAGACAAAAGGTGCTAACGAAGCCCAAGTGAGGAATTAATTGTCCTCGAGCTGCTGTCCAGCACACAAAGGGGGTGGTTAAACAGACTTCGAGGCTAGGTCTGGGGCAGGAGGGGTAATGACACTGCTTGTGGAGAAGGGCATGAAGGGGCAGAGGGACTGAGCTGTGTATAAAGTGAAAGGGAATAATTACCGTGGGGGGAAGGCAGGAGAGACTCTGAAATGAGTCGCCTGATTTTTCACAAGAGCTCAGCACCTTGCACTTTTGCTTCCCCCCAGCCCCACGCATTCAAAAATCACAAATACGGCCCACAAAAATCACGAGATTGACTTAAAAATCACAAGATCTTAACAAGAGTCACAAATGTGGGGTTCATGTTCTTTGCCTTCTGCTTCCTGCCCCTTTAGGGCTGCATTTCTCCATGCCCAGAAGGCCTAGAAACTGTTTTTTTGGTTCTCAGTGGAAACTGAGAGTCTTGGGTCATCCCAGGACTCCAGGAGCTGGGGATTTAAGAGAAAACACCCAAGCCTTCCAAGACTCTCAGTCAAGTTACTAGAGCTGTGTTACTACCGATGCTGTTTGCTGAGCGCTTGGGAAACCTCTGGCCCCGAGCGGGGGCTCGCCTTGAAAATCTGCCTTTTCAGCTATTCCCATTCCTCCGCATCCCATTTGCACACGCGTGTGACTTCACACACACAGGACTCGGCCCATAAAGCTCCCCCATGCTACGTATTTGCAGGCTGGGGCAGGGAGCGGCGGGGGGTCCGTACAATACCAGTGGGAGCCAACTAGCCCGACAGTGCTGCAAACTCTACTGCAGATTGGTAATTTAGCCGTGAGCGAGTTGCGGAACCCAGCACCCTGGGGCCAGCCAAGGGGCTTGTGCAAACAACCCGCAGCCTTTGCTAAGAGCCTGCTTATTGCTCAGCTATCCCAAAACAGACTTACGGGGACACAGTATTGTCTAGTGGCTAGAGCGCCACGTGGGGACTCACAAGACCTGAGTTCTAATCCCAGCTCTGCCGGCTGACCGTGGGCAAATTGTTTCCCCAGGCTGTGCCTCAGTTTCCCCTCCCCAGAGTTTGTCAGAGTGAGGTCTGGCTCTCCCCATGGGTCTGTGCAGCACCTGACACAATGTGGGGGTGGTCGCTAGATGCTACTGTAATAAGAGGAACTATGTGAAACGTTGGAGGCGCAGGGAGCCGGGAGAATTACCTCCTTCCTGAGGATGAAATGCTAGTGGGGGTCCGAGCGGGTGTGAAGTTGGGGGGCCACGGGGTGGCAGCTTCCCCAAATTTCAGATGGGCCCTGAGCAGTGAGTTCTTTGCCACCGGGAGGCAAATGACGAATTATCGCTCATTCCGCCCGAGCAACGCTCCACTCGAGTAGGGTTTTCTTGACGCTGTTTCATCTAAACTCCCAGTTCTGCAGCGTTCCCAGCCGCACACACCAAACTCAAGCCCTCCGCTGCCCTTCTAGGACAGGCATTGGATAGCTTCTGTCCACGTGGCCTGGAGAGCCAGGCCTCGGTCTCGTGGGGTCATGGCTGTCCCCATCCTAAATGGAAAAGAGCAAGAGCTCAGAAGTTACCAAAACCTGACCAGACTCCACCGGGACGGGCGCCCATCGCCGATGGCATGAAGTGGCCCCTTGCTGGCAACCTCAGCAGAGAAGCTGAGGGCTGAACAGGCCATGAGGACTGAGGGTCCCTCTCCACTCCCCTACCTTAACCGGGCAAGGAGGCAGTGTGGACTAGGGGATAGAGTGCTGGATTCAGGACGCGTGGCTTCTATCTGCATCTGGGCCACTTGCATTGCTGGGGAACTCTGGGCACGTCACTGCCCTGCTCTCTGCCTCCGTTTCCCCAGCCGAGGCTAAGGAGGCTGGAAAGTGCTTTGAGATCTACGGCTGAAAAGCACCGTGCAAGCGCTAGGGATTATTATTAATTTATCACTGACTTTAAAGCCACAGCATCCCAGCTTCTGATGGCAACAACAAACCCGTCTTGCCTTCGACTTTTCCCAGCCCCCAGCTCCAGTCGTCCCGCACGGATCAAGTGTTGCTCAGTTCAGTTCTTCTGTGTAAACACGAAACCGTCAGCTGATTCCTGGTAAGTTACAAGGAAACCCAAGAGCCATCTGGCAAGCAGCACCCGGCCGGGGACGTCGGTTGTCTCCGTCTGGCGTCACGGCCGCCCTCCCCTCTGTCAGAGAACAGGCTGGAGGTCAGAGCCCTGCAGCCGGACCAATGGGGAGCGGAGCGAGGCTTTCTTGGCAGGCCTTGTCTACTGCCTGGGACTGGTGTCCGTGCACTGAGAACACAGCGAGTTCCTTCCCATGGAGGGAGCAACTCAGGGTCCCCCCGTGGGCTGCTGGGAACCCGCATCCAGGCCTGGCCTGCTCCGGGCTCCGGCGCACGCCCCTGACCTGCCGGGAACTGCAGCGTAAACATGACTGCAGCATTCCCAGTGCTCTGCCAGTGACCTCGGGAAGGGCCCTCGCCTGCTTCCTTGGTGCAGCGTGGGAAACTGGCTGGCTCCACCTGCATGATGAGGCTGCCTGGCCGGGCGTCTCCATGGGGAGAGGCACCCCGGGCTGCTGAGGACCCCACAAACTCTGGGGGTCTCTCCACCTCCCCCCTCTCTCAGGGGCCCCAGCTCCCATCCCGGGTGCGGCTCCCCCTGCTCTACATAGCACCCCTATCCCCGGTGCAGACCCCCCCTTTCTGCCACTCAGCCCCCCACATCCTACTCAGCTTTCTTCCATCCCCCACTCAGCTCACCCAGCACAGGAGCCAGCCAGACACTTTCTGTTTTGCTTTAAAAAAAAAAAAAAAAATCGGCTGAACAAAACAAAACAACGTTTAACGTCAGCTGGAGCCGCTCCTCCAAAATACAAACAGAGCGAGCCAGCGAGAGATCCTCCCCTGCCCCACAGCCAAACACCAGGCCATGCAACAACAAAAAAGAGAGAAAGAAAAGAAAAGATGCAAAGGACAGTGCAATTTCCTTGCATTTCATTTTGGTTAAGAGTTGGATATTCCTTTGTCCTTTGTGGAGTAAAGAGAGTCAGAGAGAGAGCACTTGGAACTAGGTGTGGGATGGATAGATAGAGGAGGTGCATGGAGATAGATAGATAGATAGAGGAGGTGTATGGGGATAGATAGATAGAGGAGGGGAATGGATGGAGATTGATTCAGATCCAACATTGCTCTTGCAGAATGTCTATTGGGGTCTGTGGCTCTGGTTTGGGGCTACTCCTGGTCCGACAATGTTGGGGCTCTGTTGTGATCCGTGCTCCATGCCCTCGCCGGGTGCTGATGGCATGTGGCGCTGGCGCCAGGCAGGATCAGGCCCAAAGGCCAAGACCGCCCCCGTTGGTCTCCCCTGCCTGAGCTGTGCAGCCGGAATGGGTGTGGCAGAATCCCGAGCCGAGCCCCGGCTCCCCCAGCCCTGCTAGACACGGCAGCGGTGCCCAGGCTGCCGAGCTCATGCCATGGAGACACTTTGGTGCCTCCCACTCTGCCCTGGTGTGCGGTTCCATGGTGCTTCTCCCTGCTCCCGCCAGCGTCCCGGTGAGGTCCTGCATCCGCTCCCCGCTGCTCTCCTCTGCCCCGGATCCCTCCCAGGACACAGGGCTGGTGCTCTCCAGAGCTCTCCCTGTCGACAGCCTCAGTGCGCTGGCAGGATGGGCCTCGGAGCTAAGCTGCCTCCTGGCGGATTCGGGAAGTGCCTGCCTGGAGATGCAGAGACTCATGAGCCCCCAGGCTGCCCTAGCATAACCTCCCTGCCACCCTGTCCTGACTTGCTATCGGCCAGCGCCTCCCCGCGCCACGCCGTGTTCTGCACAGATAGTCGCCCCTCTCACTCTGTGGGCTTCAGGATCCCAAGCCCATCAGATGGGCCCGTCCTAGCCAGTTGCCAGGCAGGGAAGATGGCTGGTTGGAGACACATGGCAGCATGGTTATTTACATTACAACAACTCTTAGAGACCCCAGCTGAGATCAGGGCCCCGTTGTGCCAGGCGCTGCCCGCACGGGGTAAACGAGATCAGGGCCCTGTTGTACCAGGCGCTTCCCACACACAGTAACCGAGATCAGGGCCCTGTTGTGCCAGGCGCTGCCCACACAACCCTTGCTCCAAAGAGCTCTCAGCCTACGTAGACAAAGACTGGGAGGATTAGTAACCCCATCCTACAGATGGGGAAACTGAGGCAGAGGGCGATTAAGTGACTTGTCCAAGGTCACATGGGTATTCTGTAGCAGAGCCCGGAACTGAACCCTGTCTTGAGGCCCAGCTCCCTGCCCTAGCCTGAAGGCCAATTCAAATCACTCTGCACTAAGCAGGATCAGACTTCTGGGATTCTGGGATCCCCGGTGCCCTGGCTGGCTCTTTCCTGCCCCCAATGTCCCGTAATGCTGGCTACAGGGACCCAGTCTAACGGCTTCTCTTACTGCAGAGATAACTTGAGTTATAACTCTGGTGCTGGCCCGAACTCGAGTCCTGTCCGCACACGGTCCCTTCACTTGAACGTGAAGTGCCGTTTCACCGTGGGGCTGGTCTCGCTCGAGTGACCTCTGCAGGACAGACCCCCAGTTAGAGCGACTCCGCCTGGAGAAGCAGAGTGGCTGCTCTCATGGCTTCACTAACCCCGCTGCCCTCCAGTCCTCTGGATCTGCCCCCGACACTACAGCCCAGGGCTAGCTGCGTCACCGCGCCGTTGCTTTAACCCAGTTTCATAAGAGCAAGCAGAGGAGGACGGGTGAGAACATCGCTCTGTGGAAAGAGGGAACAAAATAAGACACCTGCTGCTAGCAGGGGCTAATTTATTCCCCTCTCTGGAGAGCTGTGATCTCCCCAGGACATTGCCTTAAATCAGCCGTTCTTTGACGTTATCATGGGAATCTGTCTGGCCTGGAGCCAAGCTAGTCTCTGAACCCGGATGCAGGTCACACGTAGGCCTCAGCGAGAGCAGCTCAAAGCTCCGTGGTGCAAACTGCCGCGGGGGGGATCCGGGTCCCCAGGGCAGGGGCTTGGCCCTGCCGTCATTGACACCGGTGCAACGTGATGTGAATCGTCACTGCTGGGTGGGTGGCGCTTCACCCCCATTTTGCCCTGGCGAGGGGCAGGGCCATTGGGCCCCAGATGATTAACCCCGGAAGGGCCCAGCCTGACCTGCTGCAGAACACAGGTCATGGACAGTTGCCCAGCGCTTCCTGTGTTGAGCCCAATGGGGCCGGGCGGGGAAGGAGACCGGGGGAGGGAAGGGTTAACAGAACCTTCGCTGAATTCACACGTCCTCACCCAGCGGCCCCCCGCTGCCCCATGCCCCTGGCATGAGGAGATACCGGCACAGTGGGCTGAGACCACCCAACTCGCTTCACTTGTGATCTGGTGCAGCCGCTCAGCCATTCCTGCCAGCTGCATCATGCCCCGAGGTGGCGAGAACATTCTGTGCTAGCGCTGAGCTGCGGCTGGATGTAACCGCTGGAAAATTCACCTGTGTGATGAGCTCGTCAGGCATGAGTGACTCATTGCTGTGGTTCTCAAGCTGTCAGGGCGTTATATAAATAATAACGACCCGGCCGCTGCCAGCCGGACTCTTGGAAGGCCAGGACAGGTTTAGTAGGTGATGCTAATTCCCCATGAACCAAACAGGAGTGGAGGAGCCTGGGGCTGAATCTTTGCCCAAAGCTCTAACCAACCGCCCAACTTCATGGCTATTCTAGTCCAGTACCATCTAGAGCCCCCCAACTGAGACCAGGGCCCCCATTGTGCCGGGCGCTGCAGATACACAGGAAGAGCCAGACCCTGCCCCAAAGAGCGCCCAGGCAGAACAGGCAAAAGGTGGGAGGGGAAACCGAGGCACGGAGCAGTGAAGCAACTTGCCCCGCGGTCACAGAACAGAGCTGCTGCCTCCCATCCCTGAGCCACGTCTACGGGATGAAGTTGCCTCTTATTTACAGCACTTCGAACGTCTAGAAAAGTTGGGTTACTTTGGGTCAGGGCTAGAACTGGCCAAGCACAGCAAGGTGGATCGGCAGCCCCGGCTGACCCCAGGAAACGGCAACACAGTTCCAGCCGTGCCGCTGGCCGATGGGGTGCGCAGCTCAGGTGCCATTTACCGAAGGAGGAAGTTTCCAGCTCTGGTGGCGAAGGAGAAAGGCTGCACGGAGGGACCGGCGCGAGGCTCCTCACCAGCAATCACAGAGAAACGACCCAGACTGATGCTGTTAACACTGGAGGGGAGGGGAGGTTGTGGGATTAAACAACAACAAACTGGGCATCTTATTAATTAGGATGATCACTATTTATTATTTGTAGCACGGTAGCAGCCGGAAGCCCTAATCATGGCCCATTGTGCCAGCTGCTGCAGAAACACAGAACAAAGAGCCAGGCCCTGCCCCAGAGCACTTCCAATTGAACTACAGATGGAGCCAATCAGACAGGAGCGTAAAGGAAACGATGAGATCCTATTGGTCAGCATCATGTTGGCTCCAAATTTTGCCTGAACATTCCCGGATGTTTCCCTTTCAGGCCGTTTCTCAACGCAGAATTTTTTGCGACACTGGCCCCCAAACAGCCCCTTGTCTTGCAGAAGCCGGGGGCTTTCCAAAGCCCGCCAGCGCGCCCAGGATTGTCAGCCCCAAAGAGAGGATTCTTCCAAACGTCCCGACAAACCAGCGCTGCTCGTGAGGGGGAATCGGACTCGGTTTCACTCCAGACCTGGCCGGCGTCTTTCCCCCACACACTAACCTGGACCGTTTTTGAAAAGAAAAAAAAAACCATCCCAAGCCAGGGAGGATTTTGAAGCTTTTCAGACTTGGATTTGATATGTTTTGCCCCAGTAACAACCAGCTTCGTGGGCCGCTGGATCTCCACGGGGCTTTGCGAGTGTCACGCAGCCAGTTGGATCACAGCGAGGGGAGGTGGTTTGGCTGATGGCGCTCGGTGGCAAAGCCAGCAGGAGAACCCAGGAGTCCTGATGCCCCATTGCATGCTTTGGCCATTCAAAGGATCTGAATGTGATCAGGCGCCTACATTTCAATGGGGTTCAAATTCCAGCCTCCGTCATGCTCTCTCATCCACCGCCCCGTCTTAAATTCCTCAGCTGATTTTGATCTGCCTCATCCTTGAAATAGCCTGGGGAGGGGGAGGGGTGGAAAACTCTGACTGGTGCAAAGGAATCAGTTGCATAAGGTTGCATCATGGCTGTTGAGATCCTGGTGAGTCCAGGGTTATTACAGACTAGTCCAGGGCCTGGCAGGGAGCAGGGTCTGGGAAGCCCTGGAACCGGGTGGGCTGCAGAAGGGGCCAGACACAGGCCGGCGTCTGAGCTCAGGCCCCGATCCTGCCAAGCCCCGTTCACCGCCTCACCCTACGAAGCCCGAGGGCATTAACGGGGTTGAGTCAGCGTTCGCAGGATCGGGCCCGCCGTGGCTCCCAAGCCTTGCACCCGCTCCCTCCCCCATCCCATCAATGTGTCCTCTGGGGTGACCAGTTATCCCGATTTTATAGGGACAGTCCCGATATTTGGGGCTTTTACTTATATAGACACCGAGTACCCACCACCACCTCCTGTCCAGATTTTTCACACTTGCTATCTGGTCACCCTAGTGTCCTCCCAACCCCAACCCCCTTCCCTTCCCCACCTCAACTCTGAGTGCCCCCTTCCCCTCCCCCCCCCCACCCCAGGGTGCCCCCTCCCCCACCGCATCTCTGGGTGCCCCCTTCCCTTCTCCCACTGCATCTCTGTGCCCCCTCCCCAACTCTGGGTGCCCCCTCCCCCACCGCATCTCTGAGTGCCCCTCCCTCTTTGCAGCCTCAAACCCTCCCTCTCCCCCATGCAGCCCCTCGCTCCCCTGCCCCCTCCCGGAGCAGTGCCCCCGGCTGGCAGAGCAGCCCCTTGCCAAAGGCGTTATCAGCTGCCCCATTGTGCAGGGAGTCGCGAGGCTCCTGGGAAAGCTCAACGGGGGCTGCTGAGCATTGAAATCCAGACACAATGCGGAAGGCCCCGGCCCTGCCAAGGCCAAGCCTGGGCCGAGGAGGAAAGGAGCAGGCGGCGAGGGGGCCGGGGGCACGGAGGATCCCACCGCAGCCGCTGTGCTGGGAAGGGCTCTGGATTTCCTGTCCTGCCGCCCTCCCATGCAGGAAGAGCACCGGGGTTTGTTCTCAGCCCCTGCCCCAGCTGGGCTGGCCCGCTGGGCTCTGGCTTGATGGCACTCAGAGCTAAGGGGGCAGCATGGAGCCTGTGGGGCTGGGGGCAAAGGATAAGCTGGCCCTGGGAGCCAGAACTCCTGGGTTCTACCCCTGGCCCTGGGAGGGGAGAGGAGGGAAGTAGCATCTAGTAGTTTAGAGAAGGGGGGTGGGCATGGAGACAGGACTCCTGGGTTCTGTTCCTGGGTCTAGGTGGGGGAGGGGAGTATCATCTAGTAGTTTAGAGAAGGGGGGTGGGGAGGGAGTCAGGACTCCTGGGTTCTAATTGTCTATTCCCTCCTTTGGGAGGGGAGTGGGGACTAGTGGTTTGAGGGGTGGGCTGGACTCCTGGGGTCTATACTTGGCTCTGGCACTGACTTGCCATGTGCCTGGGTAAGAGCCTGCCTTGCCACATGCCTCAGTTTCCCCCCTCTATAGAACAGGGATGATGATAACGACCCACCTTCCCCACACACAGGCATTAAACAGGTGGGGCCCCCGGCTGCATCTCTGGGCCCATATCAGAGCAACCCTCCCCTGCTAGCAGCCAGGCCCCACCCAGCTCCCCTTCCCCTGAAACCCAGCACTGAAACCCCTCTGAATCGCAGCACCAAGGCCCCAGCTGCAGCAGCCTGGTGATCAGTGGCAGGAGGGCGCCAAGGCTACATATGGGCATCTCGGCTGGCGCCGGGAGCAGCACTCAGGCTGGTGGGCACATGCCGAGCAGCAGCGCCAGCTGCACACCCCCAGGCGGACCGTGCGTGCGGCGTTACCATGGTCCCCATCCAGTAACGCACGCAGGGAAATTCTCACCATCGCTGAAACACGGGCAGCCTCTGAATAGAAGCACAGCTAGGTACAGGACATTGCAACACACACACACACACCCTGGCACAACGACCTACATGGGCTTGTGCACACACACTCACAACACAGACAAGCACAACGGTACGCATGGTGTTACACTGGCACAGACCTGTCCAATTGTACAACGCACGCAACCACAAAGACATGCACAAAATCTTAGCCTGGTGCACACAGTCATCCATACAGCCACGCACAGAATGTCACCCGCTCACAGACCCACACCGTTATAACACAGACACACAAGCCTAATTATAGACATGACCATGTTAACGTATCTACAGGCACATACGCAATCATCATCACACACACACGTGAATACAGCCACAATCATGATTTTCACTCACACACAAAATCAATCACAGCTCTCCAACCTCCTCTACCCCCCCCCCCCCCCCCCCCCCCCGCCCACCCCCCCCTTCCCCACCCCCCCCCCCCCCCCCCCCCCCCCCCCCCCGCCCCCCCCCCCTCCCCCCAGGGTCTGCAGAGCCACTCTGTGATCGCTTCTCCCTCCTCTTAGGGTTGGTAACCACCATCCTTTGTTCTTTTGTAATTGTTCATTGTTCCTTCTTCCCACCCCCACCCCCCACCTCCCCAGGAACCAGGCCAAAAATAACCCTCTCCCTTTGGCCTGGTCTACACTAGGACTTTAATTCGGATTTAGCTGCCTTAATCCGAATTAACCCTTCACCCGTCCACACTACAGAGCCAGTTAATTCGAATTAAAGGGCCCTTTAAATCGATTTCTGTACTCCACCTCGACGAACGGAGTAGAGCCTAAATCGATTTTGTTAATTCGAATTAGGGTTAGTGTGGACGCACACCACCGAATTACTGTGTTTAAGTTAATGGGGTAGTGTGGCCGCACACCACCGAATTAATGTGGTTTAAACCCGAATTAAGGTGCTTAGTGTGGCCGCGCACAATCGAATTTATACAACCTGTTTCCCAAATTCGAATTATCTAAATTCGGATTAATCCTGTAGTGTAGACATACCCTAAGCCTTCCCTACCCGCGCACACACCCCCTTTGGATTTTGAACTCCAGGGGCTGCAGCCAGCCAGCCCTGGATGGTAGAGGAGCAAGGGGAAGTTGGGAAGTCCCAACAGCCCCTGTGGGGTCTGATCCGCCAATTGCTCCCTTTGATGTAAATCAGGAGCAACAGCTGAAGGCACCTGAGTTACTCCACCGGGAGGAAGAGGAGATCCGGACCCTAAGGCTACGTCTTCACTACAGGGGGGGGTCGATTTAAGATACGCAAATTCAGCTACGCGAATAGCGTAGCTGAATTCGACGTATCGCAGCCGACTTACCCTGCTGTAAGGACGGTGGCAAAATCGACCTCCGGGGCTTCCCGTCGACGGCGCTTACTCCCACCTCCGCTGGTGGAGTAAGAGCGTCGATTCGGGGATCGATTGTCGCATCCCAACGAGACGCGATAATTCGATCCCCGAGAGGTCGATTTCTACCCGCCGATTCAGGTGGGTAGTGTAGACCTAGCCTAAGTCACTGACATTTTAGAAACCTTATTAGGGATCACTGATGTCAAAGCACTCAGAATCAAACTCCCTACAGGAAGATTTAAAATTAACCATGCAGTGGCCATGTACAGAAAGCCATGGGAGGGACTATATTGCTTAAAGCACTCTGACGGGCAGCTGAACCTTTTGAGCAACTGCACAATAGGAAGGTTGAGGGAGACCACATGATCCGAGCTGATCAGTTTTTGTTTAAGGAGCTTCCTTCCCATCTGTAAATAGGGTGACCAGACAGCAAGTGTGAAAAATCGGGACGAGGGTGGG
>NW_020664545.1:3573167-3590713 GCF_002925995.2 Terrapene triunguis
CCCCCCAGGGTCTGCAGAGCCACTCTGTGATCGCTTCTCCCTCCTCTTAGGGTTGGTAACCACCATCCTTTGTTCTTTTGTAATTGTTCATTGTTCCTTCTTCCCACCCCCACACCCCACCTCCCCAGGAACCAGGCCAAAAATAACCCTCTCCCTAAGCCTTCCCTACGCGCGTGCACACACACCCCCTTTGGATTTTGAACTCCAGGGGCTGCAGCCAGCCCTGGATGGTAGAGGAGCAAGGGGAAGTTGGGAAGTCCCAACAGCCCCTGTGGGGTCTGATCCGCCAATCGCTCCCTTTGATGTAAATCAGGAGCAACAGCTGAAGGCACCTGAGTTACTCCACCCGGAGGAAGAGGGGATCCGGACCCTAAGTCGACCTTGGGGAGGGGTGGTTCATTAAGGCTAGGACAAAAGGTGGTTTCCGAGGGCATTAGCTAGCGTGGCTCACAGCCCGAGTGTATTTTAAACATGGGCTGCTGGGCCGGATGAGCTCGGCTACTGGGGTGAGCGAGGTAGGGGTGTATGGGGATAGACAGATCGATAAAACACTCGGCATTTATACTATACTTGGTAGCTCTAGATCCCATGAAACAGCCAGCCAGTAACGGCTGCATCCCCCGGTCCTGACCCAGTGCCCATTCCCAGCCCTGCCCGGGAAGCGGATCCCACGGCCCTGGCAGCCTGCCCTGAGCCAGCCGGGCGAGCGGACAGACACTGTGAGAACGCAGCGTTTTCCCAGGGTGGAGGCTGCGTGTGGCTTGGCCAGCAGCAGCGGAGCAGAGCCCCCCTTCCCCACCCGGCTGGGCCTCGTCGTCCTCCCCGCTGGGGAAACCACATGAGAAAGTGACATCAGGTGGGGTGTCCGTCCCCCCCCTCCCCCTGTCTTCCCCGCGGGCCCCACGGGACCAGGGAGCGCTCGGCAGGGACGTGGGAAACGGCAGCTGCCCTCGTCCTCCAAGGGTTGGAGGGGCAGGAAATGATCTAACGGCACATGGGATCCAGGAGTGCTGAGTCCTGTCCTGGCGCCCATGGGAGTCTCGGGGCGGGGGGGGGGGGGGTTCGTTGCCCTCCTTTCGGGGGGGTTCCCTGATGCTCTTAGCCTCCAGCCTGGGATGTGAGCCCCCCCCACCAGCTCCTGCACTGGGTGACCAATGCTCCCCCAGGCTGGGGGGGGGGTTCAGGAAAGGGACAGGAAGGGGGGCTGGGACCCCGGTGCAGGCTGGTCTTCACACACAGGGATGTTAAAGGGGGACAGTTCCCTCCTGCAGAATCACAGGGCTCTTGGGGGGGGGCGGCGGCGAGGGGGGGGGGAAGACAGCCCGACAAGCCACGCCCCCTCCCAGGCCCCCACTCAATAGCAGGGTGAGGTGGTAGAGGCCTGCCCCCCAAAATAGCTCCAGCCCCTGAGTCAGTAGCAGGCACCCGGCCCTGAGTCCCTCACTCCAGCTCTGTACCGTACACGGGGGGGCTGCTCTGGGGGTGTTCACCACAGTTCAGGAGGAGGCCCCCCTCCCGGGCTATCCCCCAGACATGTCCCTCCCCGCGGCTGGTCCCTGCTGTCTCCCTTGCCATCTGGCCTGGGAGCGTCTGACTCAGCGGCTTTGGCTGGGCCCTTGCCAGGCAGTGGGGCGGGAAGGCAGGGAGGGTATCCCTGCTGGCCTCTGAGCTGGATTTTCCAAGCAGGGCCTGCCGGCCCAGACAGTGATGCTGCTTCAGGGCTTGTCTGGAGACTTTTCTGGTCTGGGGCACATTCGCCAGATCTTCCCCGCACAGATTCCCCCTCCCCCTGGTTCCATGCACCCCCCAGAGCTCACCCCAGGGGGGAGAAAGGGAGCCGGGCTGCTGGCTTGGCAGCGGAGGGATGGAAAGCAGATGGCAGAGGAAGAGAGAGGAGAGTGAAATAGAGGGGATGGGGTTAGCTCAGAGAGTTTGTGGCAATGCCAGCTCCCGTGCCCCACACACAGCCATGCCAGAGCCCTGTGCTGTACACACACACACACAGCCATGATGCCAGTGCAAATGCCATATGTACACACCAAGACATGCAGTTCCCCTGCCAGTCCTGCTGCACCCTCTGCCAGGCACTGGGCAGGGGAGGGGCATGCTTGCCCGGGGCCAGCTGGGGAAATTTGCGATCAGATTGCACAATGTGCTGAAACCAAAACCCCAGCTCCCAACCCTGGGGTGACCCGTCGGTTTACAGCCTGTCCCCTTTCCCATGCAGGGATCCCCCATACCTGGGATCCCCCCCCTTGTATCTGCCTGTGACCCCTGCCCCACTCAGCAAGCTGGGCAGGACAGGGTGCTTGTGACCCCCAGCTGGGGAGCCCATGCACGGAGCCTGTTGTGACCCCTGTGCTTTATGCCTTTCCTCCGAGGATCTCAAAGCTTTGGGGGGTTCAGGGAGCAGGTTCGGGCTGGGTGATGCTCTGTCTGAACGGGCTGGCCCCGTCCCTAATTATAACCACGGGAGCCCCAGCCAGCCCCCCAACGCTGCTCCAGCAAGAGCCAGACAGACGGCTCAGTGACTGTCCCAGCCACAGCCCTGTAACCGACCGTGGCCGGAGTGCGACACGTCCCCCGGGCCAAGAGAACATGCATGACACACACGGCTAACCTGACCCCACATCGTCCCCCCCCCCCAACCACTGACTCCTCCAGCCAGTGCGGAGTCAGAGCTTCCTGGCACTCAGGAAACCAGCACATGCTTTAATTTCACTCGCTGGCCAGGCCGGCTGACAGGGCTGGGGGGGAGAGCGGGGAGCAGCGCCGGGGGTTGCCCTGGCCCAGGGCTCCTGGCACCACTCCAGTTCCCACAAGCAGAGGACACCGGGCCGTAATCTCAGCTCTGCCTGATGCAATGGGGCACCGTGCCACGGGCGAGGGGCTCCATGGAGAGAGGTGGCAGGCCAGGCAGCAGGACAGTGACCCCAGTGCACTCTGGCCTGGACAGCCGTCGAAAGGCTTCGGGTGACATAGCTTATGGCAGCGTTTGCCAAATGGTGGGGCATGCCCTGCTGCTGGGGAGGAGGCACAAAGCACTAGCCGGGGGCACAGAGACCCCCCCCCACGCCACCCTTGTTCTCCGGATGGCAGAGTGCAGCGGGTGGGCCCTGCCTGGGGCTGCGAGAGCTGCAAGGACAGTGCGGCGAGACGGCCCCCAGCCTTCTTTCAAGGGGTGCCAGCGGGGACCCTACGTTCTAGGGCACCAGTGTTAACCCCTTCACTGCCCGCCAGCAAGGAGCGGAAGCTCTGCCTAAGCCTCCTACTGCAGCGCCGCACGGCGGGACTGCCCGCTCCATTGCATCTTCCTGGACGGGGGGAGCTCAATCGGCTCCCGCTGCTCCCCACCAAGCCTCATGCAAACCCCAATCCTCCTCCCGGCCCACCCCCTGCCTGCTCAGAGCCATCACAAGGGGGGGGGGTTAGCCCCCGGAGGCCACCAGGCTCCCGAGGGAAGCAGCCCACCCAGCTCCTGTGGAGGCTTCATCCTGGAGCAGACAGGGGAGGGGAGGGTCCCTCTAGACATGCTTGGCAGCCCGCCCTCACTCTCTCTCTCTCACATCCACAGGCGGAGGAAGGCTGCCGAAAAGCCCCTGTCTGAGGCTCCCCGCCCGCCCCCTCGGGATCTCCTCTCCTGGCCTTTCAAATCTTTCCATGGCTTTCCTGGCCCAGACGCGGGGCGGTTGGAAGGAGCCGGCTGCAGACACACACCTTTTATAAACAGCGCGGCTCACAAAGTCCCACTGTCTGAACCTCCCACTCAGACGCCGGGAGCCGAGCCAGGGCAGAGCAGCCGCCAGGCGTCGGTCGCGCTCGGTGACAGTTACGCGGCGGTAGGCCCCCGGGGAGCCAAGTCAGTCAGGATCGGGGCCCGTGGCGCTGGGCACTGCACGTACTGCCACGGCTCCTGGCCTGGAGGGCACCTCTGGCACTGCTCCACCCTTCACCCCCCAGTAGAGGAGCGGGGTTCGGCTCCTGTGGTCCCAGCTCGGGCCGGAGAATGGAGGGGAAGGGGCAAAGTCCAGGCAGCCCAGGCATCAAGGGGCAGATTCTGCCCTCCCTTATTCTGGGTAAATCAGGAGCGTCTCCGTGGAGAATCAGGCCCCGACTGGTTAATCTCACAGAGGTGGGGGAGGGGAACTTCACGCCAACACTGACACATCTATTGCACGTGCTCACACTGGCATGTCCGCACACACAGACCTGGGAACCCATGCATGTGTGATGGCTGCTGACCCCAAGGCATCCGTGCTGACACATGCACTCATGTGTGACGATGCATGCACACACATGAATGCAGGCCTACACAGCTAAAGCTAGGTATACAAATATATATGCATGGGGCGGGGGGGGGCACATCACTGACATACATGCCCATTTGCACATAGGCACATGCACCTGAATCATATCATGGAATGCAGATACATGTAACCGCACACATACACACACATGTTCAGAGCGAAGTGCACACACACACCACACCCCTGACACATGGCTTGATATGCACAGTGACACGTGCACACACAGGTACACAGGCACAAGTACATATGAACCTACATCTGTGCACAACCCCCATGCTTGTTCACACCTACAGTGCCCGTGCGCGCACACGCCTGTGAGTAGGTTCACACGTACAATGAACACACACACCCCTCTCTCTCTGCTGTCAGGGCCCTGCCCACCCATCTCCGCACTCACCGGTGAGCCTCCCAGTCATAACCACCCCATTGCCAGGTGGCTTCTCCCCCAAACTCCCCCGCCCGCGCATGCTGCGAAGGCCCCCACCAGGTAACTCCAGGCACCGCCTGCGTCCCACAGCCAGGATTCCTCCCCGAGCCGGCCTGCTCCTTCCCTCAGCACCTGGGGAGCCTGTGCCCTGGTGGGGGTTCTCCTGGGATGAGCGAGGGGGACGGTGCCCCCGGCTGGGCAGGCAGTGCCCTGGCACAGAACACGCAGTCCCGTCCCCGGCCGAGCAGCGCCGGCTCCATCCCCTCCCAGCTCCGGGCTGGGACGGGAAAGCTGCGACCTCCCACTCTATCTGTGTGTGTGTGGGGGGGAGACACATGGGGTGGGGGGGCTGGCTGTTGCTCCCCGCCCGTCTCCATCGGTCAGTGGGGAAGCAAAAGTCCAGCAGACGGGAGGATCCCGGGTTCCAGTCTCAGAATCGTCCGACTCACTGGGTGACCCTGGGGCGAGCGGGCGGGCGGGCGGGGGGGGGAGGGGGGGGGCGGTTGCCGTCCCAGCTGCAGAGTCTGGTTCTCCAGCTCTAGCTAGAGGGGCCCTGGCCCCCGCATCCGATCCTGCTGCCATAAGGGAGGAGATGAGGGGTCCAGAGTAGAGAAGCCTCAGCTGGGAATGGGCCCCCCCCCCCAGCTGTGACACCCCTGAACATGCCCCTGCCCCAGTAGAAGCCAGCACAGCTGGGTGAGTGCCCCTGTGGGGAGGGGGGCCTCAGCTTGGACCTAGATGTTATGGGGCTCTTCCCCCCCCCCCCCCGGGGGGGGGGGAGAAAGGAGGGGAGAATGAAGAGCGTCTGCTCCAGCACAGGATCCCCCTGGGCCAGCCCAGCTTTGGGGCAGGAGGGGAGGGCTGGTGTCCCCCCCACCCTGCTCAGGCCAATGCGGACGCTGAGAGCTGGGGGGGCCCAGCAAGACACTCCATCTCCACGGCACTGACCTGCTGCGGCTCCCTCCAGGCCTGGGGGCTGCGCGGGGATCAGCCTGCTGGCCGGAGGGGCTGCCACCGGTCTAGGATTTCCCAGGATGGTCCCTCTTTGGAGGGAAGCATCCCGGGAAATGTGTCCGGATGCTCAGGGCCTGCTGCCCGCTGGCCAGGGTGATGGGCCCGGCGTTCTGTACCTCACAGGTAGCAGCCCCGGTGGAGAGGATCAGGACAAGGCGCCCCACAAAGGACAGCTGGGAACCCTGCCCCAGCTCCATCGACCCCCACGCTGAGCCTCCCACCCCCAGAGCGGCTGCAGGCCGAGCTTTCCAAAGCCCGTCACTAATGCAGAGCGACAGTCACACACGCATCCCCAATCACTTTGCCAAGGTGCACGAGTCTCATGATCCCCCCCCTTCACACATGGGGAAACCAAGACACAGAGCAGGGGCTTGACTCAGCTGAGGTCACAGCCAGTGAGTCAGCCACAGAGGCAGGAAGAGAACCCAGGCGTCCTGCCTCCCTGTCCTTGGATTTTTCCACTTGACTGCACAGCGCTCACAGAGGGGGCACCAGCCGCCAGGCAGCCAATCCTCAGCCCACACGCCCCTCTGAGCGCTGGCCCCAGGTGCCCTGACCCCCAGGCCTCAGCTGTCTCCCTTAAACCATGTTAGCCCCCTAGAGCTGGGAAATGGAACCCAGGAGTCCTGGCTCCCGGTCCTGAGCTCACTGTGGGTGCTCCAGGTGCCCGCCGGGGAGGCAAAGGGGAGCAGGGGACCCGCCTTCCTAGGGCAGCTCCGGCCCAGTAGCAGGGCCGGGGGACCGCGCCCAAGGAGAGCGCGTTAGCGAGAACATCCTCACCAGTAAACAAGGGGAGGCGGCCCCGCTCGCGTGACAGCCCAGGGCGGGGCCCTGCTGCCTTCCAGGACTCAGCGCTAGAGGATGGGGTGAGCTCGATTCTGGGGCACGGCCCGGGGGCAGGAGGGTGCGGCCGGTTACCACAGAGGAAATGGGAAACGTAGCAACAACAGCAGGGAGAAATGGGAACAGCAGGCAGCAGCTGGCGGGGAAAGCGGGCACCGTCCCATCCCCAGACTCATGCCAGACCTTGCCAGGGGCAGGCATCTGGCTGGCTCCCAGCCACAGCCTTCTAAAGTCTAACAAGACTCCTCTGCCCTTTTCCAGAGGCTTTCGATTCAGAGCCCTGCCCCGCCCGCAGGTGCCCGCTTCCTGCAGCTCCCAGCGACGTCCATGCCAACGGTGGTACCCAGCCACGTCCGCGAGAGGGAAAACGAAGGCACAGACTGGGGAAGGGACTTGCCACAGCAAATCAAGGGCACACTCACTAATAGAAGTCGGGGCCCCCCCCCAACTCCTCGGGCTCCCTGCTCTAACCTAGACCCCCCCCGCACACACCTGCCTTCCAGAGCAGGACTAGAACCCAGGAGTCCTGGCTCCCAACCCCACTATCTTTGCAAGCACAAGTTCACCCTGCTCTACTCCCATCCTGGGCACATGAACCCTTATTGCATTGGGGGCACCCAGTGAACAGCCGGTCCCATAACCAGGCCAGCGACCAGAAGGGCCCCTGCTCTGACCCACAGCAGCTATAGGGGCTTTCCTCAAGAGCATGCCACCATCCAGGCAGAGAAACTGAGGCACAGAGCCGGGAAGCGACTCGCCCAAGGTGACAGTGCCTCGAATCCCCAGCGCCGCCAGCTGCAGCCTCGGGGCACGCAGCAGAGTTTGCGGCCCAGGCGGGAGATCCGCGGCCTGCGGCAGGGAGCACTTGTCACCAGGAGCAGAAGCTATTGGCCCAGGTCTGTGCCCCACACCCCGGAAGGCGGCTCTTGAGCCACTTGCCCACGACTCTGACTCATGCTCCTCCCCCTTGGGCACCGCGGCTCCAGCTCCGCCCGTTGCCCCAGGGCACCGTGTGGAAGACACTAGGCCAGTGGCGGGCAGCAGGAAGGCAGCGGTGCCCAGCGCGGGGGCGCAGACCGGGGCAGGGCTGTTTGTCTCTCTAGCTGGGTGAAAGGTGGCTGCCTGGGGCAGAGGGCCTCACCCTGCCGAGCAGGTGCAGGAATGTCTAGTGGGAGGGAACCCCGCTTCCCTGAAACCAGCTGAGTCAGTGACCCGGCTGGCGTGTGGCCCGGGGCACTCTCGGCATCCCAGCGAGCCACGTGGCTGGCTCCTCCCGAGCTGGGGGGGAGGGGGGAGCTGCCCCGCCCTTAGGGGACGTCCATCAGCCATAGGGCACCCACCCCATTGTTTTACGTGGCTCTAGCCCCTTTCACCTCGTTAACTGAGCCTCATCACCCCCCTGCCAGCTGGGGAAGTGAGCGCTAATTATGCCCATGCCACAGGCAGGGAAACTGAGGCAGAGGGAGAGGAAAAAGACTTCCCCAAAGGTCAAACCGCCAGTGACAGAGCTGGGGATACAGCCAAGAGGCCTCACTCCCAGCGTCCCAACCTGCTCTAACCACTAGACCCCACTTCCGCCCCGAGCTGGGACCAGAAGCCAGGCGTCCTGACTCCCAGCCTCCCCTGCTCTAGCCATCACTCCCCTGCCAGAACCGGGGCTGGCCTCTGGCTCTCAGCCCTGGGTACCGGGAAAGAGGCCTTGGGGCAGAGATCAGGCTGCATCATGCTCTCTGCATGCCCTTGGCCAGGGGCGGCCTGTCCTGTCCCGCCATGGGAGATCCTGCTACAGGACAGCAGGGGGACGCAGACACCCTGGAGCAGTGAGTGGTTCTCAAACTTCTGTGCTGGTGCCACCTTTCACATAGCAAGCCTCTGAGTGCGACCCCCCTTATAAATTAAAAACACTTTTTTATATATTTAACACCATTATAAATGCTGGAGGCAAAGCAGGGTTTGGGGTGGAGGCTGACAGCTCACGACCCCCCCCCCCATGTAATAACCTCGTGGCCCCCTGAGGGGTCCCAACCCCCAGTTTGAGAACCCCTGCCCTAGAGCAGGGGTCAGCAACCTTTCCGAAGTGCTGTGCCGAGTCTTCGTTTATTCACTCTGATTTAAGGTTTCCCGTGCCAGTAATTCATTTTAACGTTTTTAGAAGGTCTCTCTCTAGAAGTCTAGGATATAGAACTAAACTATTGTTGTATGTAAAGTAAACAAGGTTTTTAAAATGTTTAAGAAGCTTCATTTAAAATTACATTAAAAGGCAGAGCCCCGTGGACCGGTGGCCAGGACCCGGGCAGCGTGGGTGCCACTGAAAATCAGCTCGCGTCCCACGTTCGGCACACGTGCCCTAGGTTGCCTCCCCCTGCCCTAGACTGCCCACTGCCCCGAGAGCCAGCGCAGCAGCCTTGGAGCATGGAGCCGGCTTTGCGGCAAGCGCCAGGCTGGCCGGAGATTAACAGGAATGCGGGTCATGGAGATCAGGTGCACCCAGGGCAGCGCAGGACAAAGGACAGCGGCATCCCGGGGGCCCCCGCGGGGCACAAGGTCCAGCAGAGATAGGGGCTGGAGTGGCCTAGATAATGGAAAACAGGTTACGGGGACGCTGTCCTGGCCAGGGACTAGGATCTGGATTTTGGGGGCCGGGGCAGCAAGGGGTTGTTAGACAGGGAGCAACAGACAGACATCTAAGGCTGGAGACAGACAGGCTCTAGGGATGGATAGACAGAAAGTTTAGACACCACCCCACCCTCAGCCCATCTGAAAAGTTCACCATGTTTTCCGTAGGCCCCACAGAAACACATTGGTTCACCCTCTCGTGCGCCCCCAGCTGTTCACTAGCATCCGTGCTGTTGCTTGTGGTGGAATGGTACCCGATTTGGCAGGGGAGGGCGTTATACTGAAAACCTGCCGGGGCTAGCTCCCTTCACACCCGGTGCAGCGCCCCCTGTGGGCCAGCGAGGTCACGGGGGGGTGGGGCAGCAGCCATAGGAGTGGGGAGGGGTGGGCCAGGGCTGCTGCGGGTTTGGTCATTCCCAGCACGGTGCCCCTGAGCGGGCACGTATGCGTGTGGGCACCGCAGGGGCATTTCCTCGACTCTCCTGCCCCCGCTCAGTCCCCGTCCCACTCGATGCTGGGCCGGTATCGGAGCACCCTGGGTGGACGCGACGTCAGTAGGTGGTTCTTGTTCTGAGTGTCCCGCAGCAGAGGCCCTGCGCTCTGGGAAGGACTTGGAGTCAGGACCCCTGGGCTCCATGTCCGGCTCTGGCAGGGGAGGAGGGTCTAGTGGTTAGAGCAAAAGGACATTGGGAGCCAGGATACCTGGGTTCTCCTCCCAGCTCTGGGAAGGGAGCGTAGGCTCGTGGGTAGTGCAGTAGTGGAGGGGCGGAGAGCTAGGACTCCTGGGTTCATTCTCCACCCACACCCCCCCCCACGGAAAGTCCAGATGTGATCCAGTCTCTAGAATGGGGCTAAACCAGGAGCAAGAATCCCCCCGCCCCCAATGCTCTGGGGACTTGGCGCTTCCGGGCCGAGAGATGCCACAGGGACCAGGATCTCTCTGGACCGTCCTGCCTGCCCCTGCAGGTGGCTCCTAGTGGAGGAAGCGGGTCAGTCAGCCGGCACCGGGGGGCACGCTGAGCCCTTCCCGGCAGCCCAGGCTGGCTTCCCCCTGCAGGGGCAGTGCAGGTGGCTACTCCCCAGCCCTGGCTGGCCCAGCCCAGCCCAGCCGCTTGTTTATTTGTCCTTTTGCTTTTGCAGCTGCGGCTGGAGCGGAGCGGGGCTGGGATGAAAGCGCCGTGCTTCCCAGAACGCCGCGCTTGGAAAACAAGCCCTTTCCCCGGCCCAGCCATGCCTGGCATCGCACCCGGGCTGTGGCGGAAGGAGCGGGCGGGGGTTGTGCTCACATCAACAACAGCACACAGCAAACGCCGGCTTCCGGAGTGACTCGGCCACTCAGCACCGAGTCCGGCTGGTGCTCAGAGCAGGAGCAAAGCAAAGCAAACCAGCCAGGCACCGCCTGGGCTGGGAGCCCGGGGCCAGGCCTGCCCCCACCCATATTTCCTCCATAGCAGAGCGCTTGTAAAAGCCTTCCTAGGCGGGCCACTTCCCCAGCAGTGGGGAGCCGCAGAGAAGTCAGGTTACTCATGAGCGGGGCCAGGTTCGGGCTGGCGGATTGTGCGGGTATGCTGCATGCGGGCGCAGGTCAACTCAAACCAGGGGGCGGGCGGAAAGGGTCGGCTCCTGGAGTGCCAGGCCCCTGCATTCACCTGATCTAACGTCCCCTCTTCCCCCGGCTTCCTTGGGTAGCTTCTGCAATACCCAATATCCACAGGGCGGGCTTCTACCTGGCACTGAAGTGCAGCCACCTCTGGCTTGTAACACAGCAGCTGGTGAACAGGAAACCATGAACCACCGCCGGCGGTTTAGCCGAATGGTAAGAACATGTGCTTCCGGCACGGGCACAGTGGGAATTAATAGCGCCCTCGCTCTTGTCCCCAGGGCAGTGCCGGCTGCAGTACAGACAGACTGAAAAGACAGGCCCCACCTCGGACCATGCCCAGCGCAGAGGCCTCGGCTCGTAGCAAGCGAGGATGGGACGGAAAGCAAGGCCATGACACCGGAGCCCAGCAACTGGGGCTGCTCGAGGCAACCTGCTTCATTGGGGGTCGCCCCCCACGCCTGCCAGGTCTGGCCTGGCCGCCCCTCTGGAAAAGGGACTGATGAGACGGGGCAGGCTAACTCTCTTCCCCCGTTTGCAGATCTCCTAGCGCTGTAGGGACATGAATTCATCCCAGCTCTCCCCCACCCCATTCCAACCCCTTTCACCCAGGGGGAAGGGACTTATTTGCATGGTTATTAGTCAAGATAATATCAAATAGCAGCATCTGCTGAGCTGCCCATGGCATCTTTCAACCCAAGGCCTCTCTCGGGCCAGGTACCGGAAAACCACTTCCTCCCAGCCGCTGCAATGCAGCCGCTTCTGTGGTGGAGCTGCTTAACAACGCACAACAACAGTGAAGAAAGATAGATCCTGGCCACAGGGGAAGGGAAAGTTTAAGGCCCTGGAGGGTTTAATCTCTCCCAAGGCTGAACAAATCCCCAAAGTAGCACCCCGAAGAGCAGGATTTGCAGTGGCAGCTCAGACTGGGGCAAGAGACCTTTGAAGAAGGGGCACAAGGCAGGCAGGACTCCAGGGTCCGCGCCCCCCTGCAGAGATGCCTCCCCCGCCCCACGATCTCCCCCCCCCCCGTGCGTGCTGGCACATCGCGGGGCTGTTCCCGGGGCTGGGGGAGCTGCCCGCGTCAGCTGCCCATGCCTTGGGTTAGCATCGTTCTGTCTGCGACGGGCTGGGGCCAAAGAATGACGAACAAAGACACTGGTGGTTTTTGGCTGTTTTCTCTCCGGTTTTCAAAGGGGGGGAGGCACCGGCTTGGCAGCCCCAAAGAGTGCGGGGGCCTGAGCCTCAGTGACCCCATTCCTGGCTAGGGGGCAAAGATGGCAGTGGGCTAAGGTGGCTTTAAGCCCCCTTTATGCAGGGACCTGCTTTATCACTGGTGTAAGTTAGAGCTGCCCCAAGGCTGTTCTAATTCACACTCTGTTCCCCATGGACCCTGGGGCAGAGCTGGTAAAAATGGCACAGGGCATTGCCTGGCAAGAACCACTGCACCAGCCTTCTTTGTGGCATCTAACTGGACCTGGCAACCAGAGGCTGCTCCAGCTATGGGCAAGCTGGGGGGGGGCACCGCAGGCGAGATCACGCAGCAGCGGGGTGACAGAAGCTGTGTCTTTGGGACGTTTCCCCAGGGGCACTAGGGCGTGCAGCACTGAATCTGGACATCCCAGGGATATGGGGTGACAGACAACCTGGCTGCACAGTACATCTGGGCAACAGCTCCAGGGTCTCTGGGGGTGGGACTGGAGAATGGGCCGCGGCTGCAGGGACTGGGGTGTGTGTGTATCATTCAGTGCTTGTGCTCCAAGCAGCCTTTGCACCTTTGGAAAGCTTCCTGACCCAATTGCTGCCAATCCCTTGCCCTGAGCCACGGCTAGACCTGACGGCTGCACCCGAGCAGGGCCTGGGGAGATCCCTGCTGTGCCAAACCCCGGGGAGAGGCGTAGGGTGACCCTGGGTAGGCTGGCGATGCCACGGGGTAGCCGCTCGTCAGCCTGGACTCTCAGGGGGAAACTGAATCCAAATCTGACAGAGGACCTCAGAGGGATGCCCAGCCCAGCCACCCTGGCACCATGCCACTGCAGCCTGCCCACTGCCCCCGTCCGGGGCTGGGGTCTCCAGACCCACGCCGGTGCCAGCAGGGAGAAGGGGAGGGGAACCGTGCAAGCAGCTCTGACAACCCCTCCCAGCCGCAGTGGGGCCGCCAGGGCCATCAGCCCCTCAGCGCACACAGCCCATGGGGCTGGGGCCAGGATTTTTCCAGCCGCCCCAGCCCGGCCAGGGTCAGGGGAGAGGGGGGGTAGTTTGGGGGGGGGGGGGCCCCCGCAGGTGCCCTGCCCAGAGACAGGCTATGATCTAACTGCCTGTTTTCAGCTCCGACTGTCCCGGCACACCCCACAGGGGCTGACCCATCTACCAGAGCGCAGGGCCCCTCCTGCCTTCCCCATCCTGTCCGTCCCAGGTCGCCCAGGGGCACATGTGTTTGGGGAGGGAGTTTCCACTGAAAACATCCGACCCCTCGGCCTGGGTGAGGCGAGAGCACGTGCCAGCTTTGAACAGCGCTGGGCGGGACCTGCATTCCCCCCCCCGCCCCGCCCCAAACCCAATCAGCAAATCCCAGTCCCGCTGGGGTCAGAGCGGCCGCTGCTGGAGGGGCTGTGGGGTGAGAGAGGCGGGGAGCCAGGGGGCTGGACCCATTCCTGCCTGGGAGCGCAGGATGAGCTTCCAGCCTCCTCCATTGCTGGGGCTACTTCTATGGGGAGTTTGACAGAAAGAGCAGCCTGTGTCTCCCCCCACCTGCCCCCCCATTTCCCCCAGCTGGGCTCCTTGGCACCCCCTCTTTAGTACAGGGACTGGCACCAGGCAGCTGGAGGGGCCCATGCAGGACAACAGCCCAGCGCAGGGACCTTATTTCACCACCCAGGGCCCAGCTGCCCCCACCCACCCTGGGGCTCAGGGAGGAGCTGAGCCCTGATCCCATGAAACCCCCCCGGGGCAGGGGGTGGCTGGCTGGGCCCACTCCCGTGTCACCACTGCTCTGCCCAGGCTGGTGCGGCCACCCCCATGGCCCACTGGGGCTGGCTGGGGGCTGGGACCGGGGCAGGAACAGCAAAGCCGAGAGCTGGGCACTGGGAGGGGGCCTCACCCCCAGGCAGGCCCCCTTGGGGCCCTGCAAAGAGCTGTCAGCTCCCTCCCTGGGCTTGCCTTGGGCACAAGAACAAGAGACCTTCCCCCTGCCCCCTTGGGGGAGGGGGGCACTTCTCATTACACAGGGTACAACCCCCCACCCCCTGGTCAGCCCCTCCAGCCACCCATCCTCTCCCACATGCAGGGCCCCCCCACCCCAGATTCTCAGGCAAAACAAACTCACATACCTCAGAGCAGAAGCCCCCAGCTGTCCTCTGGGGTCTGGGCCAGCCATAGCCCTCGGCTAGCTTCTCCCCGGCTGGCCCCTTCCCACTTGCTGCTTTCTCCCAACAGCTGAGCTGAGCTGAGCCAAAACAACCTCTGCCCCCCCCGCAGGCACCTCCTCCAATGCCCCCCTGGCCCAGGGGCTCTCAGTCAATTAGCTGCCAAGCAGCCACCTAGGCAGTTAATTGCTTACAGGTGGGCAGAGATGGGCTCCTTGTCCTTAACACAGCCCCTCACAGGTGGACTGGGGCCCCAGCTCCCCTTAAAGGGACCACACACCCAGGGCAGTAGCCAACTCTCAGGCTTTTGGGTTTTTTCCCGCCTCTAAGATCCAGCTCCTGGAGTCAGGTGAATACGTGAGACTCTCAGCTTGCGTTTAAAAACCGACAACAACAAAACCAGGAACGCGAGCTCGAGCGGCTCCGAGGAGAACGCGACAGTCCTGTTCTTGGGATATCTAAGTCACGCTCGGGGTTTTGCTGGAGGGGAAGGCCTGCTGGGGTCGTTCCAGGGCACTTGGGGGTGGCCAATCTGCAGTAGAAACAACAGCCGACGATCGCAACAAACCAGACCTAAGCTGCAGGGATGATGAGGCTGCCCTGAGGGTGCCAGTGAAATCTTGAACCCCCAGCTGCTCCTGCTCTGTCAAATTCCAGCCAGGATGCAAAGTGTTAACAGCCCCGAGGCAATGACTTGGCTGGAAGGGAGACTGTGGGGCTAAGGGCCCTAAGCTGGGACTCAGGGGACCTTGGCGCAGATCCTGGCTCTGCCACTGACTCACGTGACCTTGGTCATGTCTCTCTGGGCCTCACTTCTCCAGCTGTAGGATGGGAGAGAAAGATCCTTAGACTGGGAGCTCTTTGGGGCAGAGCCCACTCCCCTGCCAGCGCTGGGGCTAGAACCCAGGAGTCCTGGCTCCCCGCCCCCCCCCCCCCCGTTCCAACCACTAGACCCTACTCCCTGCCAGAGCTAGCGCTAGATCACAGGAGTCTTGACTCCCGGCTTGCTGTTCACGTGACTCCAGCCGATTATATTCTCTCTCCCATAGAAACCATTGTGGACGCAAATAGAAACACCCCCTGAACCAAACCCAAATGAAATGTTCAGGGGGTTCAGAAAGTGTCTTATTTGTTTTTAATTGGGGTCACTTTTGCTGCTGCTTCTGCCCCCTCCCCCCCCACAGCCCAGAGGGGCTGTTAGTGTGTGGCTCGCAGGCCGGATTGGCACAGCAGAGAAAGTATCTGGGGGCTCTGCCAATGTAAACCCAGAGCCCTTTGTACATAACCACCACGCACACACACACACACACACACCTCTGCCAGTGGTGCTAGAAGAGAATCCTCATTAGCTGTCAGCAGTCTAGGGCATATGACACACAGCCGAGCACTTCTGATTACATTCTGCAGAGGGAAATGGTGCACACACACATACACGCATGCAAACATGCACATCCACATACATGCAGCTACATGCACACACACATGCATGGCCATTGCATATACAAGCTAGTCAGCTGGATTCCTGTTGGAAAATCCCAAGTCCCCTGTCCTCCTGACTGGCAGGGACCCCCCACCCTGCAGCTGATCAGTCCTGCCCACCAGGATGGGGGTGGGTTATAACAATTATTTATAGTCACGTTTGCTCCCCTCTTTAAACTCCCTTCCTTTGTCTGCAGCCAGCTCCAGGGCGGAGGGAAACCGGGGGCTGGCGCGTGCGCTGGGGCCTGGCTGGGTCACCCTGCACAATGCCGGCCCCACAAACAGCTGTCAGAGCGGGGCGCAGGGTGGGGGCGGGGTAGCGTATGGCTGCCTTGTGTATGACAATGCAGCGGGAGCTAGGCACAAGCTGCTCTGGACGGGCTGGGATCTCCCCGGGTCATGGCGGGCGGGAGGGGGGGGCCATATCACAGGGAATTAATGGGGAGAGTGAAGTTACAAAGGGCTCACGGGGACGGTGCCCAGCGCGGGGACCCAACCCGCCCCCAACAGAGCCCATTGTGCGGGTGGGGGAAGGGGATCCTGGATGTCTCCTCACTGCTCAGGGCCGTGTGGGGTCCCTGCAGTTCCAGACCCGCCCTGCCCAGGGCACTTGGGGGCTAGAGAGAGGCGCCCGCCTGGGAGTGGGCAGCCCAGCACCTCCCAGCCCAGCCAGACACAGAGACACAGGGAGGGGCAGGGACGGGATCAGAACCGGCCCAGAAACCTGGGCCTTGGCCCCATGGGGCGAGGGACACCGGGGAGCCGGGTCCCTGGCTTATTTCTGCTGCAAAGGACTGATCTGGCCAGACATAAGGATCCGGCTGAGGACCCCCCTTTCCCCCATCACACAGATGTCCCCCCCCGCCCCCCATCTGGCGTGTGCGACGTTTAACGTGCTTCCAGCCCGGCCGGGGCGCCAGCTGTACGGGGTCAGGGGGCTCATTCTCATGGAGACGGCAGCACACGCCGCCCGGCCCGGGGCGCTGGGCAGATGGCTGCAGGACAATGGAAGCTGTGACCTGCCTCGCAAACACCCCCAGCTTCAGCCGAAAGGGCACGAGCAGCAGCTGGGCCCGGGACTCCCCTTGCCACCCGCTCCCACTCGGCCCAGTAACGGGCAGGGGCTAGGCTGGAGTTACACTGGGCTGGCACAGCTCCATTCCCCCACCCCCAGGGAAACGAGGGTGGGTGGCTAGGACCTAAGGCTGGGAGCTAGGACTCCTGGGTCCCATTCCTGGCTCTGATGCTAATTTGCTGGGTGAGCCGGAGCCCGTCACGGCCACGCGCCGTGCCTCAGTTTCCCCTTCTAACACATTGCAAAGCATGTTGTCATTATGGGTCTCAGTGGGAGGTGGCCTTGAGGCTCTGGGGCCACTCTCCCACCCCGCTGCCCTCCCCCTCTCCCCCCGGGCCGGCTCGGCGGGGTGACTCACGGGGTGATAGAGCCCTGGCTCGCCCGCTGGCAGCTCCCTGGGCACATTCTGCAGGCCGGGACAGGCGGGGCCCGGGGCTCGGGAATTAGGGGCTGGCGCGTCCTGCTGCACAGATGCTCTGTTCTCCCATCCCCCGCCCGCCGGGAGCGCAGGGCACAGGGCGCTGCTCCCTGGGTCCCCAGGCTGAGCGGGGCCAGGCCTGGGGGAAGATTGGGGCACTGGGGACAGAGGCAAATGATGGGTTAAAACAGAGAATAAACTGGAGCAAGAGGGAAAGGACCTGTCTTGGCTGGAAAAAGAGCCTTTGTAGGAGCCTGGGGGGGGGGGTAGGGCTGTCCCTTGGCTTCACCCCCACCCCACCCTTAAAAGTGGGTATTGACTAGTTGTTACAGCAGGAAGGCTGGGGGCCAGGACTCCTGGGTTCTATCCATGGCTCTGTGAGGGGAGTGGGGTCTAGTGAGC
>NW_020664545.1:3590723-3593661 GCF_002925995.2 Terrapene triunguis
CTGGGAGCCAGGACGCCTGGGTTCTATCCATGGCTCTGTGAGGGGAGCTGGGGGAGCAGATCTGGGTTGTTCTCGCCACTTACAAGAAAGGGGCAGCGCCTGGCCCAAGGCGACGTGGCGAGTCAGCAGCAGAGGTAGACAGCGAACCCAGGCGTCCTGACTCCCAGTCCCCCGTTCTAAACGCCAGCCAACCCCTTGTTGTGAATCCAGGACTCCTGTCTCCCAGGTCTCACGCTCTAGTCCCTAGAGGCTACTCCCCACTCAGAGCCAGACCTCCTGACTCCCTGTCCCCTGCTCTATCCACTAGACCACACTTCCTGACTCGAATACACGACTCCAGTGGGGTGTGTGTGTGTGGGGGGGTGTCCCTGGGAGCACACAGAAAACCCCACGGGTCCCTTCACAAGCCGGAGCAGGAGGGGGGCAGCGGGGGTATGTGGGGGGGGGGGGGGGGGGGGGGGGGCTCTCCCAGCTGCTGCTGAGAGGTGCCCGCCAGGCCCATTGACATGGAGATTTGGCACACGCTGGCGGGGGAGCAGATGTGCGCAATGGAGACACAAAAGACAACATGGGGATGTGTGGTCATGACCTCCCCCCCCCACCCCCCATTCCCCAAACACAGAGGCAGGGGCTGGGGGGGCTCCATGGAGCTCAGCCACATGGGGGCGGCTGGCCAGGGCTAAGGGCAGCTCCCTCCCTGGGGCTGAGTGGCGCCATGAGCACAGGCTGTCAGAGCCGGGGGGTGGTCAGGGGGTCGCGGGCACGAGGAAGCAGGGCTCGGAAGGGTTTGCTCGTCCCACGGGACGGGAGGTTTGGGGTGTTTGATCCCCGTGCACACAGAGAGCAAACTTGCTGGCTCTTGTGGGCCTGGGCATTGGGGAAAGGTGATGGGAGCTTGGCCTGGGGGGAGCTGGGCAGCACCTTTGCAAACCAGGCCCCTAATCCTCCCCCCATTTGCCCCACGCTGCCCCGGCTAATCAATTAACAACCCCCCGGCCCCAACATTTGTAGCTCTGCCTGGCATTTCTTCTAGGGCAGGGAGACTACAGACTCATCTAATGACCAAGTTCATGCCCAAAACAACCACTACTGAAATGCAGTCACCTCTGGGGCAGGGCATGGCAACTGCTTATACCAAAATCCCTTGTCCAGTGCTGAAATGCAGCTGTCTCTGGGGTAGGGTCCCGGGGCTGTTTATAGGGGGGCTGAAATGCAGCCGTTTCTGGGGTGCAGCATGGCAGCGGTTTAACAGCGCACAGGTACAAGGCACAGCAGTTTGGGCCAGGCGGTGGAGGAGAGCAGTGTGCGGCGCTGTAACTGAGGGGTGGGACAGGAGGGTTTCTGCGACTGCTCCCAGGGCCTCGGGGGCTTTGCCCCACATTGGAGAGGGTCACTGCAGCACCCCACGCCGATGCTGAGCGGCCCCAGCTGAGTCACCCCCATCGCTCCCTGCGCTTCCGGCAGCCTCCCATCCCTGCACTGAGCTAGAGACCTTGCCTTAGGGGATTCCCTGGCCAGGGCCCATCTCCTGGGGCTCCCCCCGTGGGGGGGTCTCTCCCCATCTGCCCCAGGGAGAGCTCGGGCCCTGGGCTAGAAATGAGCTCAGCAGAAACCTCCCTGGCACGGCTCCCAAGGGCCAGCAGCTGCAAAGGACTTTCCCACGGGGGGTTTCTGGAAGGAGGGAGAGTCCAGAAGTTGGGGGGGGGGGGGGCGCCCCACCCGCGCCCGCGGGGGGGGGGACCCCGACACCCACCTCTGGCCACTGCAGCCTCAGCTGCCCAGGGCAGTGTCACTAGGACCCCACCAGCCTGCACCCCGATGCCTTCTTTGGGACTGGTCGTTTTCATAGAGCAGCCATTCATAGAGTCCTCTGCTCTGACCACTAGCCCACGCTGCCGCTGGGTTGGCAGATGCACGCGCTCTCACTCAGCAATCAGCCTGAGAGCTCCCTCCACCCAAGTGCTTGGGCCCCATGCTGCCCAGCCTGGGGGGCGAGGACACAGATTGGCGGGTGGGTGTGTTTGGGGGGAGAGAGGGGCTGTTTATGGCCCCGATCCCAGGTGGGGGCGAACTGGGCAGGATCGGGCCCCGGGTGGGTGTCTCTCTGCAGCAAGACTGGCGCTGTCACAAGCCAGCCGAGCTCTCCCCGCCCCCGGCAGGAAGTACAGTGCACTGGGGGGGGGGGTGTATGTGTGTGTGACAAGTGGAAGTCCCCAGCCTTCGGTGGCGTCATGGGTGGAGCTGTTCCAGTGCGTCGCGGGAGCAGCTCACGCCAAGGAGAACTGGCCCCTGGCGGCCACAAAGCGTCACCCCGGGGGGAGCGGACGTGATCCCCTTCATCACAGCTGGGGGCAGCTCCAACCGCGGCCTCCCCCACACCCCTGCGTGGTTCCCGGGCCATGGGGATCCCCCTTTCCGCAGCGTGTGGGTGATTCACGAGCCCCCATCCCTCGGGGACCCTAGGGGAGGAGAAGGGGTTGCCCAGAAAAAGAGGGTGGATCAAGATATGCTGCCCACTCTGCAAGGGAAGGCGATGCCCCCCCCAGAGGCGATGCCCCCATCCTGCCCCCGATAAAGCCTGGTCCCTCATGCAGAGAAATGGCTCTGTCCTGGCAGTAACATGCTACCAGCCCTATGCCCAGTGCTCCTTAACCAACTGCAGGAAGCTGGTGGAGAGGGCACCGTGACTACGCACACACACACACACTGCCCAGACACAAACACACCTGCCCAGGTCTGCAGATACACACGTGCACACACTCGGCTATGCGGAGGCATGCACAGAAATACACTTGCCCAGGCAGCGTGTGCGCGCACACACACACACATGCACCTGCACACACAAACACAGTCGTGTGCTAAACATGGACACAGGTAGGTGTGGACAAATATCTGGGGTTAGGGAGCATCAGCAGTGCTTGTGGGGCAGGTAGGAATC
>NW_020664545.1:3594061-3723921 GCF_002925995.2 Terrapene triunguis
GGGGGGGGGAGTCTAGTGGGACTGAGAGTCAGGACTCCTGGGTTCTCACGCTGGTTCTGGGACGGGGGGGTCTGTCAGAGCAGGGGGGACGGAGCCAGGACTCCTGGGTTTTATCCTTTGTTCTCACTCAGTTTACCTCTCTAGAACATGGAGTTGATTGCACCCCCGCTTTCCGGGTTATTTGTAGCATCCTCTGGCTCTCAGGCCTCCCCGCCCCACTCAGGCGTGGGCACAGCCCCTCCCAGTGGCAGGGCAGAAGCAGCACCAGCCGTGGGCACAGAGCTGCTGGCAGAGGCTTAGGTTGGGCCCTCCCTGTGCCTCTCTCCTGCGTGGCCCCTCAGCTATCTCAGCGTAGGCCTAGGGGTCAGTCAAGGCTCCCCCCAGACCCACTGAGGGCAGCGGCTCCTTAGCCCCGGGAAGCCCCATGGGGGCAGATGAGCTGAGTGGCTCCTCAGCCACCGACTCCCAGCAGGGAGGGAAGAGAGAAAAACCCGCCCAGCACCCCGGGGCAGGGCCAGATGCTCAGAGAGATTCAGGGTCCTGCTCCATTTATGGCCAGTTCGCCATGGCCCTGGCTACGGGACACAACCAAAGCTGTGTGGCCCCTGCCCAACCAACCATGTTGGGCCCAGCCCCACCCACCGTGCCCAGCTCCCTGCGCCCAGCCCTGCTGGATCCACCCTCCCCAGAGCCTCTGCCGCCCTTAGGGTCAAAGGCTGGGTGTCAAAATAGCCTTTGGGAGCCCCCCCTCTCCCTCCCATGCTGAGTTTTTGTGCTGGGCTCCCCCAGGAGGGGGAGTAGATGCAGTCACAGCTGGCCCCAGACTAGTCCAGCTGCCCGTGATTTGCACCAGGACACGGCCCTCGCTAGACGAGAGCAGGTCACGACTGCTGCGACCCTGGCTAGAGCCACCGCAGAGGGGCCCCTGCCCCAAGCAAGCTGCAGCCGGGGGACCAGCACGGGCGACTTGTGCTGGCAGCCAGCCGCCCTCTGGCCTCGCCTGGGAGGAGCTCAACCATTCACGCTAGATCCAGGAAAGAGCCAGGCTGCACTGGATGAGCGGCTGCAAGCTGCTCCGGCCCCACTGAGTCACTGCCAGGCGCTGGGTCATGGCGTCACACGGCTGCCACCCTCCCGCGCACGGGCGCTGGGGGAACGAGCTTAGTAAATGAGGCAAACGGCTTCCCAAATGCCCCTGGCTCAGGGCCTGAATTCCTGCCGTTGCTGGTGAGCGCCCAGCCCCAGGGAGCAGAACTGGACGGTCACCCCCATGCACCAGCCTTTGGGCCTGCTGGCCAGTGTGGGGACAGGGGCAGCCCACTGGGCAAAGAGCCCCCCATCCTCCAGCTTGGCTCCGCTTCATGCAATCCAGGGTGGAGGCGAAGCAGACAGGCAGGTTGAGCCGGACACGGGCCGGGGGTGATGCAGCTGAACCTGCCCTTGATGCAGTGGCCGGGGCCCCGTCTGTGCATCTAGGCTCCAGCAGGTGGGTCCCTCTCCAGCCCGGCTGCATTTGAGCCCTTTGCTTTGTCATGCAGCGGGCGCTTAGCTCCAGCTCCCCCTCAAACCCTCCCCGCTCCGTTTCCAGCTCAGCAGCTCCGGACAGACACTGAAAAATCCCAGCTATTCCAAGCATCTGCAGGAAGGGCCAGCCCCAGACTGCCTGTTCGCAAGCCACATTCCTGCCTGGGCCGGGCGGCCGCGAATCCACTCCAAGTTTTTCCCCACACCCGCAGGCTGAGACTTTGCTTGGTTCCAGGGACTCAACCTGGCTTCGCCTTGGCTGGCGTTGCCAGCAGGAGGCATCGTGCCAGAGAAGGGGCGATTGGCTAGAGGAGCAGCAAAGGGGAACTGAATGCAGAGCCAGGGCAGGGAGCATCACGCACCCAGCACGTGGGCCTGAGAGCAGCCGGCACCGGCCGGGGGCCTGCTACAATGCGGGGAGAGGTGCTAAGGGAGCTCTGAGACCAAGGAAGCCAGTGGCGGTAGCGGGCTGCACGGCCTCACCTGAAAGGCCAGACCCACCGCGGCTCGGCAGCCGGGGGCGTCCCCCCTTCCCAGCCCCACGCGGGCGAGCTGTGCAAACCTGCCTACGCGCCGAAACCACACGCAGCTGGGGTGTGTATACGCGCTGCAGCCCACAAACCAGGCCCACTGTGAGGCAGCGGCAGCAATTGCGCTTTGACTTTAGCGAGTGGGATCACACGGGGAGCCCCTGGGCAGAGCTGGGGGAGGCGCCCCCACTGGCTCCAGGAGGCCTGATCCTGAGCGGAGCTGAGCGCACACAGTGAAGGCAAAGGGGGCGTCCGGCTGCCTCTTAGGGTCCGTCCCTGCTGCAAAGACCAAACAAACCTCAGCAGGGAGTCCAGAGCCTGGCTCATCGGGCTGGGCTCACGCTATGGGACTGAAAACAACCATGTAGGCGGCCTGGCTCTGAGACCCGCCCCCTTCACCGGGTACCCCCCGGGCAGGCAGGGCTGTAGCCCAGGCTCCGAGAACTGCTGCCCTGGGGTTGTTTGTGCAGCGTAGACCCAGCCTTGCAGAGCAGAGAGCAGCACCTGCTTGGGGGTGCGGACGAAGGTGGGGGTACCGTTGCAGGGAACCTCGGTGCAGGGGAGGCTGTGCACGGGAGCTCCTCCACCGGGCTTGCCCCAGCAAGCGGAGGGTGGCTGCGGCTGGAGGCTCTGCCAAGGGAGATGAGGCCTAGCAGCCCTCTGGGCCTGAGCGTGGCCCAGCCAGAGAGGCAGGCGAGCTCCCTGCAGCCTGCGCTCCCAGCAGGCAGCAGCCGCTGCACCCCAAGCCTGGCTACGACGGGTTTAAAGCAAACATGTCCTTCCGGTTTAGGAGCCAGGCATGGTCAGGCGGAGAGAGGAGCCTGCCGGTAAATGCAGCTGGTGCGAACAGGAAAGGGGAGCTCAGCCCAGAGTCTACTTCCCCTTTCGGAGAAGAGGAAAGGAACCGCGTCAGCCCGGGGAAGAAACGAGGCTCTCGCTTTCACTCCGGCTCATGCAGGGCTCTGCCTGCAGCCTCCTGGCCCCAGCTTCCCAGGAACGAATCCAGCTCCGCTGGTGCAAGCGGAGAGCAGCACAAGGCTTTTCGCTGAGACCAGGGCTGCTTCCGACTCTGCCACCACGGGGCTCCCTTCCAGGCTGCCCCGCCACCAAACCCCCCTCGACACTGCCCGTGGTGGCAAATGGAGCCATAGAACGTGAGCCCTGTGCACCCATGGCCTAGCCACCCATCTCTGGTGGTGTGTGTGGAGGGACAGATGTCATCAGTGGTGGGTCTGGTCACTGCAGGATAGCTCCACACCAGAGCTGCATGCAGCTATCCCACCTCCATGGCAGGAAAAAGGGACCGTCGCTGGTTACGCAGGTTGGGAGAACCAAATGGGGGCGGGGGGACTCACACAGGGAGACAGGCCTTGCTAAGCACGCCACGTCCTTTGCACGACGACAGCAGCACTAGAGCCGTGCCCCTGGGATCAGGGGGGCCCTGCCCTGCCCTGAAGGGTGTGCAATGGAAAGAGACGAGCCAGGAAGGATCCTCATCCCCATGTGACTGCTGAGGTTTGCCGGGAGGCAGCAGCAAAGGCAGGTGCAGAACGCAGGGCTCCCGAGGCCCAGGCCAGCACCTCGGCCACAGCCAGGCTGCCCGTCGCAGCCGAGCCCTTTCCGACCTTGGACCAACGGCACAAGGGGGATTTTCCATGTCATGTGCTGGGAATCCTGGAGCCCGAGGAGCGAAACAACACGTATTGAAGGGGGGATTTCCAGAGCTGGAAAAGCTGCTTGGAGTTTGGCATGTGGCTATTCCTGGACGCCAGGAAAGGTGCCAACACAGTGGATTCTAGGAAGCGCAGAGTGGCAAGAGTTTTGCTAGAGGGGCAGCGATAGAAGGGAGAGGAGCAACGGGCAGCGTAGCTTTCTGAGCCCAGACTCACCCCAGAGCGGGGTCACCAGAGACATCTGTGGGTGGGACCCTTCGTTTGCAGGAGCTTTCCCTACCTGCAGCTTGTCTTTAGCCTTCTGCTGGCCGGGCGCTGCAGCTCGGACACCCACCGGGACCTTGGTGCAGCGAGTAGCCGGCGATGCAGATTCTAAGGGGACGAGGGGGACACAGAACTCCACTGCAGCAGCCGGCGATGAGCCAGCTGAGGAGACGGCAGGAAGAACTGCCCTTCGTTCATTGGCATCCCTGCTCCAGCTCTGATCCATCTTTACTTGGGGGGAGTGGGGGAGGGAGGGAGAGATGGGACGTTTCAAAGCTTTAGCCATCCCTGCCGGATGAACAAACCACCACCCTGCTCTATTGGAGCACAGAAGCTGGGACTCGCCCTGGTACTTGTCCCCCCTGTGACACGGTTTCCGCTGTATCGCCTCCCTTTAGTGCTCTGTAACCTGCACACTAGAAATCTGCTCCATTTTTAATGGCCTCATAAGGGAAATTTCTCCCTTATAGGTTACAACATTGAGAGGTGCAAGTGAATGCAGGAGATTTTCCAGAATTCTTGGCTCGGATGCAGTATAATCTAGGGGGAGTCAGGACTCCTGGGTCCTATCCCCACTTCTGGGAAAGCAGCTTTGCCTAGCAGTTAGACCAAGTAGGGGCTGGGAATCAGGACTCTGGGGGTTCTGGGAGGGGTAAGGTATAAAGTTCAAGTAAGGGACCTACAGCCTGGGCTCTGGTCTCATCCCCGTTCCAGAGACGCGTTGCAGGGGCAAGTCACTTTGCTGTAACTCTCCGTTTCCATGGGGGTAAGAAGTGTGTTAAACCCATCACTGCCTCCCAGGAACTGGGCAGGGTTCCTGGCTGGGAAGTGGCTCCCTGCATGAAAGGTGCTACCACAGGCACAAGTCAGGCATATTCTGCAAGGAAATCAATCAGTAACGTGACCCAAGTGCTTTGGACAGGAATGATTTTTGATGATTGAACATGCTCTCCAAATGCTCCAACTCTTCAACGATCCTGACTTCAGAACTGGGCACAAGCCAGAGGGGTTGGCTACCGTGCTCCAGCTGTTTCTGCCCCAGGGAAATAAACACTTGATGTGGATGACGACTTAGATGATAATCTGACAAGTGACTTTATAAAAGAAGGAAGCCCAAACCAATCAAAAGTAGGTTAAAACCTGCATTTAGCAGCATCCAAACATTTTGCCCTGGTGCAATTGACTGCAGAAGGTGCAGATCTGGCCCAGTGTCTCCCTGCAGGGGTCAGTCCCTTTCAGGAATGTCTCATCTCAGTAATGCCTGGTTCTTGGAGAATCCTGGGTAAGTCTGATTAGCTGCTGTGGCTTTGAAACACCTACAAGTCAGGCCGTGCTGGGCCCCTCTGGACATCCTGGGAGGGCTGCAGAATAGGAACCAGCAGTGATAAGAGAAGGAAATGCCTGATACAATTTTGTTTTGAAGCCATTTGCTGCAGGGAAGGTGCTTAACCAGAAATAAAACCCGATTATTTTTCTTTAGAGAAACTGATTCAAATCCTGGCTTGCACCACAAACAAGCACTAAGTGGTCAAAGTCTCTCCTGGGGATACACCCACACCAGAGCATTCGGCACAACGTAGCACTCCCGGAGAAGACTGGGGGCTGGAATAGCAAGGGATTGCGGTGCGGGGTCACCTGGGTTCTTGGCTCCCTGGCCTAGAACAGGAAGAGGTGTTGGAAATCAGGCAGGTGCGCCGTGATCCAAGACTGCACTAGTTGCGGGGGAGCTGAACTAGATAATGGAGGTCAGTTCGCCTTTGCTAGTCTCTCCAGTTTCAGTGATTCTAGGAATGGCGCAGCGGAGGATTGCTGCAGGGAGCTCAGCGCTGGAGTGCAGTGACTGAGTAGGGGCTGAGGAACCTCACACTGCACTGTCTAGGCTACTGCCCTCCCACACGTCTCCTGCCATTTCAGTTAGAAGATGCGCTTTCACTTCTGCCCCGAACTGCTGTGTAGGATTGTTGCTGTCATATCCCACCCCAGAGCTGCTGCAATTCTACAGCAGCGGAAGAGATTCCTGTAAAGCACTTCGGGAATTTGGGGCTAAAACCTCCACACTACAAATGCAAAATGATGCTGGCTAGCCATAGCCAATAGTAACAGTCTCTTCAATTTGGTTCATACTGGGCCAGATCCTCAGGTAGTGAAAACTGGCACTGAAGTTAATGGAGCTGCTCTCATTTTCACCAGTTGCAGATCGAGCCGGCTGTGTTTAGTCTCTGGTACCCTGGCATTCAAGATAATACTCTGCTCAGTCTTCAGGAACTGTGGCTGGCTAGCAGAAATGGCTTCTCAGTGCAGGTGGCTGTACGAAGGATAAACAGCATACCAGATAAAATGAAAAGTGAGCCTTTTTATTGTGTTATCAATTCACTTTTTAACAACAATTCCACAAAATATTAAACACTGTGCAAGAAATTGGTCTATGGCACACCAGAAATAAAAACCAGAGATCCAAAAATGCAGACATTCTGAAGAACCTACATTACATACACTGATTACTTCCTAAAATACAGTTTTTACAACCCTTGATTTGCATTTGGCAACAATATCAGAGTTTGGCAAAAAAAAATAATAATCAGAATAATAAACCAGAGAAAGAAATGAAGAGCGCGAAGTGTCAGACGCGTGGCTTCTCGGTTTGATGACGGAAAGGCGTTATTTTTACGCTAGTTAAATAAAGTTGACTTTTTAAGTTCTCGTAAAAGGAAGAGGGACTTTTGTTTCCCAGAACTGGGCAAGGAGTGATGAGTTCCCCATTAGCATTTCCGAAGGGCAATGAGCGGAACACTCCACACACAGCTGGAACGTGAATTGAAGGAGATGGACACAGTGCTTGAGGCCCAGAGATCACTACAGTATCAAAGGGGTTGGCTTTTTCGAAGCACCTAGAGTTCAGTGCTCTTGTTTGTCACGGGGCTGCTGCGTGCCAGTGCACCAGAGTGCAAAGGGGGCACAGAAGCAAGCACTGCTGCTCGGTCTTGTTGCCAAGTTGCTGGCCTGCTCTCCTAATGGATACGCCTGGCTCAAACAGGTAAGGATGCTGGTCAGAGCTAGGTACGGAAAGCTGCCTTTAGTCTAAGAGGAACAGGACCAAAGATGCATCCTGGAGAGGCAGAGCACTGGAGTTACATTTATAACGAGGGGGCTGTTTAAGGGGGGGGTTGGATGGGAAATACTCCCAAATCCTCGGCAACCAAATGTCTGGTTTCAAGTACAGAGACCATCTATGGGGAAGGCCGTAAGGGACGTTCCAGGAGCGGGAGAACTGCCTGATCTTTCCAGCTAGAGGCATCATGCAGCCTTCGTTCTTGTGTCACTAGCCGGTTTGTTGGGGCCTAGATACTTGGCACACAGCAGGGTAGCCTCCTGGCTACTTGCTAGCCCAGCAGGAAGCCCTCCAAGAGCAGGGGGAATGGGCTGGCCTAGAGATTACATCCCTCACCTGTCTATTTTGGGCAATAGCTTCACCACATGCCAAAGAAACCTCAGGCCAATTTGGGCATGTGTTCGCCACCCAAAAAGGCCTTTGTGGAGTAAGTGCTGAGCTGGCACTGGCTGGCTGGCCACAGGTTCAGCTCACAATCTTCCTCCCCCCTTTACATTTCGGAGCACTTAAAAAGTCCTGAAAGTGTCTTTTTTTTTTTTTTGGCAAATGCACTAACAAAGTACAAGCAGCTACTGTAATTTGCACTTATATTTATGCTATACAAAAACATCTACAGTATGATCACCCATTTACTCAGACAAGGAAAAACTAAAAACGGTTGAGGATTTCTCCACCTAGAGGCAAGTCACCAGTTGAAGATACATCAGATACCAAGTGGCAAGGCTCCTTCCAACCCTCCCGCCCCACTCGGCAATAGCTGTTCAGACCCAGCTGCCTTTGCCCTACCCATTCCCCTTACATAGTGCCAAGGTCTTCCATTCGCCTCCATCGGCATCGGTGGAGACCGAGAGGCAGGGACTCCTGACAGCACAGGGCATGCACTTGTGAAGGGTTCCTGAAAACGTGGTCTGGGTCAGTGGGGCCCGAGCTGCCAGCTGCCCCCAGCTTCCCTCCTCCCCGTATTCTTTGCATAGCTCTTGTGGGGAAACCACAAAAACATCGACTGTATGAATCAAAGGAATTGGCTCTTGCTTGGCACGTGTCCTGTCCCTTCTCCCCTTCCCATCTCCCCCCACCTTGTCAAATTGTGTCCTGCACCAGAAGACCATTCCCCCGCAGCCCCTCTCCACACGTGGGATAATATGGCACAGGCTAAACTCCACTACAGGTTCATAGTGAAAAGGACCACCCTCCCCGGTTATCAAACCGGCTGGCACGTTAGAGGGATTCAGACAGAGGGAGGTTAGGTGAAGGTGCCGAACTGGATATGCCAGGCAGAGAGAAAGAAAAGGAAGATGGACACTAATTTGCTAAACTATTAAATGACTGGCTGGCGGAATTCAACAGCAGAATGACCTGTGGGGGAACCAAGGGTCAGCAATTTATAGGATTACTAAAGATGAACCCTGCAGAAATGGTACGGGGGTGAGAGCTTGACTCAGGGACAATTTGGAAGAGCTTTGGGGAGGAGATGGCAGTGGTGTGGGACGCGAAAGGGCTGCTGGAAGTGGAGCGAGGGATGGCATCAACCTCAGAGGTGTAGGTTTTGGGAGACTCCTCAGGCTGTGCAAGCTAATGAGACTGGCCCATCCTTCGCTTGCGTCTGGAGTGGAGTAGAAGTGGATAGCTTCTGCAGTAACCTCTGCCACTAGCTCTCTCCTATGCACAAGAACAACCCAGGTCTTCTGGCTGACCCGGAAATTCATGCATCTGCCTAGATTGCCCATGATAGCACCATACACTGTTCTCTAACGTAAAGGAAGAATCAGCAATCTGGAGTAGAAAAATAAGGCTGGACCCACACTAGGTTAAGAACAGAAGGAATCCTTAATCTACGGGAGAAAGCCCCACTGGAGAGAAACCCAGACACCTCTTGGGACAGTGCTAATTTCCCACTACAGGAGTAACCCTCGACAGAGTTTTAAACCGCAATGGATAAAGGAGAACAAAGGCATCGCTCGCCGATTTCATAGGCGTAGCTCAGCCTGCAGGAAGCCCCAAAGGCAGCTGGCTGCCCCGGGAGAGGCCCATTGGGTTTCTCGGCTGACCGATCAAGCTGAACACTGTGCACTGGACGGCCTACAGCAAGCCAGCAGGTCACAGTGCAAGGGAGAGGCGCGGGAATGCTGTGCCAGCCCAGAGGCGTTTAACGAGCGTGCCCTGGGGAAGGCTCATTGCAGAGGGAAGCAATACCCGCCCCACTGCTGCCCACTTCCTGTGGCACACAAGCGAAGGCAGGGCAGGAAAGGGAGTCGGCAACTCGTTATGAGACTGCTGGCTGATTTCAGGACTGGAACCCAGGGCCCTTGCAAAGGCCAGTGGAAGGTCAAAGTTCCCTCAGCTCAGCACGAGGCCCCGGAAAGCCAGGTGAAAGCAGCAGCCCGACGTACGGTACGTGCGGCAGTTTGCAGTAGTGTTACAAATGTGATTGTTTTAAAAAATTGTTTAAAAAGGCAAATGATCATGTAATTAAAAAGCTGCCGACAAAATATGGGGAACCCGTGAGATCAACAGAGCGCGTCCCTCCTGCATGCCAGGCGCTCCCGTCCTGTCAAAAGCCGGCCCTGTCAATCAGCTGCATGAGCAGGTAGAGTGGAGTGGCATTCAGGAGAGGCAGACTCCGATTAGTAGGTCCCCCCTCCCCAGTAGTAAATCTCAAACTGAAGGGATAGAGATTGAGAGTTACTCCCCAAGCAGCCAGGCACTGGGTGCGCACTGAGTGGTAAAGAATCTAAACGAGGTTTCTGCCAAAGGGCTGGTGTCAATGACTCTGCTATTACCCCTACAGATTTTAGCCTGTATTGTGGCACTAGCTCCCCCCTTCCCCCACCTTTCGTTTCACTCCAAGTAACTGCTGTGGGATGGCATGCCAGGATCGCCAATCCAGAGCACAGCCTGGGCTCCGGAACTGCCTTCGAGAGCGTCACACGCTGCAACGCTTTCCCCTTCCAGGAGCGCCAGGGATGTAACCGGGGTGCAGTGCCTGCCTAGGCTGGGCTCAAGGCAGATCCCCGGTTGCTCGTTTTACTATTAAAAGGTGTGTGCAGTCTCCATTATTGATATGGAAGTCTTCCCTCCCCCAGACTGCACCTCAGAAGAGCCCAAACCCTCAAGAGTTCCCATGAAAGCTCAAACCCAGGTTCTCCTCTAGCTTTTCTTGTCTAGCGCACAGAGATCAACCTGGCGACAGGAAGCATTCTCTGGCCTGCCATCATTTGAGGGTGTCAAAAATGCAAAGCAGTGGGCTTCTATTGAAGGCCTGGACATTTCAAACCGACCCAAAACACTGGGGAAATGGCTCAGTGTGGCAGGCTTCCTGGGATTCCGTATCGGAGGGTTTTTTCCTTCTCATCCTGAACACAATCTGGACCCACACGTGGCAAGGATATGTACAAATGGACACCCTGTGAGTCAAGTGAAAACGATTAGTACTTGCGCCTTGAATTTGCCAGTATTCGACTCCCATTTTAAATCAGAAATGAGCAATTAGTAACGGTTCTGCAGCCTCGGCAGCTTGTTCATCCCTCTGAAGTGGGCCACTCCCCTGCTTCTCCAGGTTCTCCGTAGAAAGCTAGGTATTCTCTTGGAGGACGAGATCTAGGCCTGACTGTTTAGATAAAGCCCACAGGATTGGACAGGTTCTCTTATAAGCTGGTAAGCAAACCTGCTGCTGGGCTAGAGGACTGTTCAGAATTCTGCTGTGTCCTTATAAAACGTTCCCAGCATGCGCCCCATGGCAACAGATCTAACTACACGGGAGAGGCAGCAGTACTTCCCTGAGCTCTGATCTTTCTCCCAAGCACCATTTGGGCTGCACTGCAGGGGAGGGAGTGCTCAGAACCCACACGCTGCAGCAAGGATCCACAAAGCAGATTAAAAAGCCCAGTTGTTATTACTGTCGCTTATATCCTGCAGCAGGTGACACAGGCAAAGGAGAAGCGACTACCTCCCTTCCCCCTTGCCTGCTCTGTGTCGAGTTTGTTCCCAAAGTTGCAGTGCCTGTAGTTATGTGGGTAAATGAAAAATGAGTTAAATTTCATAGTTCCAAGGGATGGGAACTGTTGGAGTTAATACTTTTTCCTGACAGCCTGAAACCGCCCTGCTCCTCCCCGAATAGGTTTGAATGCAACAGATTCATGTTAATGACTAATGAGAGGGAAGGAGAGCTGGGAGGTTAATAGTGGCCAGTTCTAGTGTTTTGGACCTAGAATCTCTGAATGGCCAGGATAGAAAAGTGGCAACAGGATACTGCAGAACAGAACGAATCCCTCAACACCGCAATTCTGCTAGGAAAATAGTGGCAACAACACACAGAACTAAAAATCCAAATTGCGACCAGAGGGTGTAAACACCCACATCTCCTTTGCCTTGGGCAAAGCCCGACTTAAGGAGAGTCATTTCATTTTTCATGGCTGATGAGTTACTCTACGAAGTATACTCCCCACAATGGGATTCGTTTGTAACAAATACCATAAGATCATATGATGCTTCAGAACCACATGCCACATTTCATGGAGAGAGAAAGTTTCATGATTTCGTTACACATTACAATGCAGCTGCCAAACACTTTGCTCTCCCTCCCCCACCACTAATTCTGAATTGACTAATTTATAATATCCATTTTTAATGTTTTTTTTGTTTGTTTTTTTTTAAAAACAGCCACCACCACCCTCCCCAAGAAACAGAGCAATCAGACTGAAATTCTTTGAATACGTCAACTGGAATAATTGAATCAAAAGCACACCCAAAGCTTTGCCCAAATACTTTAAAAGGTCAAAACTCCATCTTATTAAGAGGCCATGAATCCCATTGGCAAATGCAGTTAAATTCTTGTTTCCCCCACCACCCTTGAAACTAGAATTAGTATTAATAATGCGCCCGCCTGCCCTGACGGTTTTTTAAATTGGAACCCCTCTCAGTATGGAAACCGCCCAGGAGCAGCCGAGCCCCTTTCTGAACACTTCCAATTTGAGATTTGAAGTTCTATTTGAATCCAACCTTTAGTGTTTATCCCTCTGCGCAGTTTTAAGTGTGGGACTTGGTTTAAATCGATACAGAACGGTGCCCTGCCTGAGAGTGTGTGCGCACGCGAGAGCGAAGAAAGCTATAGGATGATACAAGGCTTTTTGTCCTTAAAAGGATTCTCCGAGGCGGGAACTCCAACCAGCAGTGGGTCATTCCTGGCATTTTGCTCACAGTAATTCATTAGTTCAGAAGATGCTTTGGAGACCTAAATGTTCAGAGAGAAAGAACAGGTTTAGTGAGAATGCCTTGGATATCCCCACAAACTCCCCTCATGGGCAGCACTCAACCCACGCGGCCTGCACCAGACCAGCTGCTCTTAAACATTTGAGTTAGAATACTTGCTGCACATCTGTATAAGGAGGGGACAGAGACTGGAATTTTAGTGGTGGTGAAGTTACAAGTCCAATGTTTCACTATGGGAACTCTACAAAACCAGAAATAAAAAGGGGAAATGAGCGTGGAAAGAAATGCTTAAGACTCAGGTATAAAAATAAACTGAAGTGTAAGGGAAAACTCTCTCTCTCTCTTTTTACTAGAACGAGAGAGAGAGATTGACTTTTTAAATTATTACTTATGGGATGGGGGAATATTTCTGTCATCTTTCAGGACGTTAGGAGAGAATACATGCCTGGAAGTGGTCATCCTCTGCTGCTAAAAATGGAGGTTTTGAAAACCACAGCACTGAAAGCATTAGAAGCTGTTACTTAAGATTCTGCTTATTTTAGTTCAGAGATTTATTCTGAGAACTTGGAACCCAGAGTAACAACCCAACCAAGACACTAGATGGAAGGGCGGCTAACTTGGATGCACCTTTTAGTAATTAGAAGACTGGGATACGTGGTTAGGTTTAAGTCAGGGAGGTTTCGTCAGCTTTGGAGACCATACTTAACACTGTATCCCTTGCTATTGACTTAATAGCTGGTTGTACATAAGGCTAACACAAAACATACAGATTCATCACATCACACGGAGGTCTCTTCTGGTCCCAGATGTGAATTATTCATATTTAATAACTTTATTCTAGGTTTCTATTTCAGCATCAGATCGTGCCATTGCAAACCCTACCCGCAATCACAGACTTAAGAAGGAAAAGACCTATCAAATTTAATTCCATCCCACATCCTTGGGTAGCACAATGGTCCTTTAATTTGCTTTTTAGCACTTTGTGCACACCATGTACAATTGACCCAAGCAAAGGGGCTTCCACTATTGCCCTTGGGAGAGGATTTTAGTCTAACAGATCTCACTGATAGGAGTAATTAAGTAAATAATTATGAGGAGGAAGACAGCCTATACGATACCCTCACCCCAGGATGCAGTCAGGATACATCCTAGTACAGCCTGCAGAAGAGGAGCTTACATTGGAAGATTCAGCAATTTGGTGCATTTCAGTTTCTAAACTTTCTAGCAACAACTCAGTGTACAAAGAGCCAGAGGAAGGCTGGCCTTGTGCTGGAGGCACTGGGCTGGGACTCAGGAGATCTGGGTTCAGCTCCGGGCTCTGCCACAGACTGTGACTTTGGGCAACTCACTTAATCTGTGCCTCACTTCTCCAGCTATAACTTTCTCCTACTCTCTGTCTTCTTATAAGCTCTTGAGGGCAGGGACCATCACTATTTATTTGCACTGCACCTAGGACACAACCGTGGTTGGAGTCTCGGAGACTAGTGCAAGAATACAAAAAGAGTCCTGAAAGCCTAGGAGTCATGGCAGGTTTCGAACATCAACTGTCACTAGCCATCCTGACCAAATATGTGGAGGGGACACTTCTGCAATCAGTGACCAGGTCAAACCTCCAGCTGAAATCAACTACTCAGACATGAGGCTCTAAGGAACAGTAATGACTCCTAATTCCAGAGCAAAGGGAGGGGAGAGAGATTATCTTGACAGGAATCTGACAGTAGGTGGCTTGAAAGCCCTGGCAGTGATCCTAAATCTTTAACTGATCTATAAACAGTTGAAATGAACTGAATAAGGGAGTAGGAAGAGAGACAACGGGGATAATACTTAGTCCTGTCACGAGCACAGGGGACTGGACTAGACGACCTCTCGAGGTCCCTTCCAGTTCTATGATGCTAGGTGATATTCGGTACTAGAGGTGTGAAAACTATAGAGGCTGGATGGCACAGTGAGTTATTCATGAACAGGAGAGAAGTGTGCAATCGATCAGCATTGTGATGCGCTGGTGAAGCATAAAACCTGCACAATGTCAGGTCCAGCTGAAGTCATTCATTGCCCTATTCTCTGAGTATCTAATCCTGGAGCTGGGGGTGAACATACTGCCATTCTCCTCTCCCAACTCATTCAACAAAATGTTGGCAGTGGAGCGTCAAAGGACTGGCATAGTATTTGCATTTATCTTCATAGCTGACGTTTTAGTAATCACTCCTCGAGGAAGCCCACCTTTTTCTCCCATAATAGAAATAGGAGTTCACCCACATTTATTTGCAATGCAGATAGACATTTCACTCATTTTAGTTGTGAAACATCCAGAGAAGAAAACGGAGGATGTAGAAGGGAAAAAAAGATGTGGGGGAGGGAAAAATCATGTGCATCTGACCCACTCTCTCACAGGACCAGCAGATCGATTGCTTGGACAGGGCTTGGTTTGTGGCTTTAAAAAACAACAACAACAAAATAAAGTTGGCCTAGACAGCACATCTTCTCCATACATGCTACATAGTGGTATGTTGCAGTCCCACTGCTGTTGTTCTTTCCCCCAGCAAAGGCTCTACAATAAGCACAAAGGCAGGTAACTATACCCACACCCTTCTTGCTCTTCACCACACATGGTTTTGGATCTGAAAGTCAGAGACGCTTAGTAATACTTGGAGACTCAGCAATGTCTGTGCCAGGGAGACCTGTAATTTGTTGTGTCTTCCCCAAACTGGCCTCTCAGATCAGTGCATCACTGGAGTCTGGAAAGTGGTGCCCCTAAAAACAGCTACAAAACCTCAGGCTGGATTTAAAAGAGAAATTCCAAAGCAGAAGCAGCTTCCCCTGCCCATCAAAAGCTCAAGATGATGAATCTATCCCTGCAAGAGTTGCAGGAACTGACAGTCAAAGAAAACATTCTTCAACCAGGAAGTGTTTAAATCTTAAAACCAGGAGGAACTAATGTATATTTAACCATAGTTTTTACTGTGTCTTTCATCGCCATCCAAAGGCTTTTTTTGCTCTGCTTGCTGACAGGAAGTGATTTTTCATGAACACTTCTCTGCAGTTACCCAGCCAGCCACCTCCCCTCCGCTCCCCGGGAGCTTCACTTCAAGCCACTGACAGCAGAAACATTACAACCTTTCTGCCCCTAAAAACCAGTGCATACAAAGCAAGTCGTTTTCCAGATTAGAGTGACAGTGCTGGCCATCTGGACAACAAGTGCAGTTCTTCCAGGGCACTAAGAATGACCTTGTGTGTCTTGTTCATTGGGGTGGAGAGGTCAGGAGAGTCACAGGAGATGACGGAGTTTGTAGGCAAGGATAAGGAATGACTGAGGCCAGCGCGGCCAGTTAGTACAAGGTGCTAATGCACGAACTAGCAGCTGCATCCTTCAGCAGAAGCTGCCCACAGGAAATCACATGCTCAATGGAGACACTGCAGCCTCCCGGAGGGCTGAGAGGAGCATGGATCCCAGAACAGAGTAAAATCCTTAAGGATCCACTCTCACACCCACCATGCCTCCTGGGAATTGGAAAGAGGGCGCAGAGGGCATATTCCCTGTGCCCAAAACAAACTCTTCAAGAATGCCGTGATAAAATGCCTCAAATCAGACTTTAATGTGCGTGTGTGTGTACAGAGATGTTACATTTGTTTTGTATTCGAAGACACAGCAACGACAGAGAAACAGCTGTGCAGCCAGAGACCCTTTGGCAGAGATTGTGAACTGTGTTCAGGCAGGGTAGAGAGAAATAAAAGTTGAGATGGTTTGTGCAGTACTCATTTAGGAAGCAGAATTCACTAACAGGTGCTGCAAAACCCAAGTCCACTGAAGAGGTTACAGCAGCAAGTGCCTCTGCTACAGGGTGCTTTTAGTGCAGAGCTGAGAGAATTGGTTCTGCCCATAGCATGACTGTAATGGTGACTGAATGTTTTTCCAAACAAGCGTTAACAGAGCAATATGCAGCCGTTAACAGAGGGGCAATATGCAGCCATTCCCAAACGGTGTTTGTGCACAGGAGTTAAAGGAAACTTGCTAGCAACAGGCATTGATTCAATAGCAACATGGAGAGGACCTCATTTATTTTTTCGTAGCCCATACTGGCACAGGCTCTTCCACTCCTCCTAACCACTGAGAGAAAGGTTACTCGTGCATGATACTCCCAATCCCCTTCTCACCTTAATCCTCTCAATTCCAGCCTCGATACGGAGCTGCTCCACCAGCTTCCGGGCCTGGGCTATGTTGTTAGTCGTTGACATTGTCTGCCATCAGTTCTAGCCCCCAGCACTTGAGAACGCTACGACAAAGCAAAATGAGAGAGTGAAAGGTTGGATTTAAGAAGCAAAAGGTTCACTCTGTGCTACATCCTCTCAGAAAGCTGGACAGGGAGAGTCTTAAAACAGCAGGATTTCACCTTCTTGTCCACTTCTTGTCTTCTTCACACTGACCCTGATAAGAGGTCATTGTTCAGAACTGCAACAAGACACCCATGTAACCATTCTGGAAGAGATCCCATGTACTACGTTGTGATTTTTCCCCAAGTTCCCTTTATTAGATACATTTTGAAGAAAAGGTAATTCCTGTGCTCCTGTTTATATATTATAAGGGTCTTTTCAGCAAGGGAGACACTTACTACAGAGGAAAGTGAAAAGACTATGCAGAAAGTGCTACCAAATGCACAAATTAAACAGACTGAAAAATTAACAGGAACATTTTTTCAGTTATCGTAGGTGAAACATTTTTAGTTAGACGAGTCTCATGGTTTCCTGAGGTTCCCACTCTCCTGGTCTCTTTGTTGTGTTTCCCTGTTGTCTCATCTCATACTTAGACTGGACGCTCTGAGGCAGTAACTGTTTCTCTGCTCTGTGTGTATGGGGCCTCGCACGGTGGGGCCCTGATCCATGATTAGGGCCCTTTAGCACTAGCACAATACAAAACAACATACATTACTACCACCACCACCCTGCGATTTTTAAATGGGTGCCTTTGAAAAGCAGAGTAAGAAGCTCAAACGTCTCGATAAGGGAGAGGTCTCCACTGGGATCTGAATTTAGATGGATCGTCAAGGAGCAGAGGAGACCCAAGGAGGTTCTTCCAGATTGCAGGAATGACAAGGGAAAAAGCTCTCACACCAGAAAGGAGCCCAGTGCTAGACAAGAAGCAGAGAAGCAAGTCAGATGAGCTGATGCAAGGCCATTACATGGATATTTAGAGCACGTGTCTCAGATGAGGTCTTGCAAAAGAAGGACGTGAGTGCACATGAAAGCCAAGTACACAAGAGCAGCGCCAGCGGAGGCGACATGTTTCAGAACAGGTGGCAGCATGGTCCAGAGTCACAGAAAGCAACATTAAGGGATTTCATTGTCCATTTTCTGGAGTGTGACCTGCTCAGCTGCCCTGGGATGGAAGGTCCAATGCAAAAGGGACTGAGACCTGGGTACCATCAATGCTGCAGAAAGTCAAATACACTGGGGGACTCTTATGCCATGGTGAGTCTCCACCGCAGCTAGTATTGTTTAGCTGTGCAGCGCAGACACAAGCAAGGTTTCAACCATGCTACCGCCTTGGATTTTAAGGTGGCTGCAGCCTGGCTCAGAACAAACATGGTTCCAAGGGGCCGCAGAGCAAAGCTGAGGGAACAATTTAACTGTCCAGGACTACTACATTCATCCCGTGAACGAATTTGCAGAGCAGAAGCCAGTTATATTCAGGGCAGTCGAGGCAGAATAATTGAATGCCCTTTTTTAATGGCCAGAAAGTAACAAAAACAATGTTGGGTGCTATCTACTTATCGGCAGGTTTATTCAAATTAAAATAAACCTCTGCTACTGCCATCCAAGTCTGTTGCTGATGAGCGACTTGGCAATCCCCTGGTGTTCAATCACGGACGCAGCATGTAATATGCAGTAGTGTTACCCTCTGCCACAGTTTCAGCCTGACCCATTTGGCAAATTTTGCTCCCTGATACCAGCCACTGACCAGTGCTGCTACATTTGTATTACCCCAGGGCAGTTACAGAGGGGTCATCCGAAAGAGCCTACTGGGCATCTCCTGACAGTGACTTATCCACGAGCTGAAGGAAACTGTTGGGAACTGAGACAAGAGGGAGGGATGGTGTCAACACTGCCTCCCTTCTTGCAACTCCTACGCCAATTGCCAAACCCCTGATCATTGCAATTGAACTTAAAATGAGACCAAGCACCAGGCTGGAGATGAACCACACTCCCGTATTTCTAGTCAGCCACCTACGGGAATCCTGGTGTGCTAGCTTTAATCCACAATTTTTCCAACTCAGACAGCTTCAAAGCAGACACTAAACTGCTCTTTTTAAGAGGGAAAAACAGGCATCTGTCCTGCTTAAAAATATCCCTCTCAGTCTAAATATAGACATTAAAAGGGTGTATTCTAGACCAGAATGGCATGCTCTGGGCATGTTTTGCTTGGCAGAATTGTGCAATCCTCATTGAACTTTTAGATCCATGACAAATTCTACTCATGAATTTCGTTTTGTAACATCGAATGCTGAAGAAAAACAAATGGTGTCTCAGCCAACATTACTAATTCTATTATTAGACTACTCCCTAATGCAGTAGGGAGGAGTTTCTTTGGAAGTTTCTTTCCCTATACACTAGAACATATCAGTGCAAGGTACCAACCCTTAACATACTGTTACTGGAGAATTTGTAGTCAACAGTATTTTAAAAGAGCAGGCCAAGTTTTTTTTTTTTTAAGCAGGCGGAAGCAAGTCAGCTCATGTAGAATTGCTGGTTTCTCAAGAAAAGCCGCAGAGAGACAATCCAGGTGGTTCACAACAGAAAGTAGATATTGCCCCAAACTGGTGGCACCTGCAACTACCCAAATCCAAACTCAGATAACTCTGCAGGTCAGGGCATCATGGTATCTGGAATTAAAAAGTGATGGGATCCTACAAAAATCTTAATCCGCTGTCTCAGCACACTACCCTCACGAGACCCAAATGTCACAAGCTTAAAACCTTTGCTTCCCCGCAGTACAATCTGCTTCCTTGAGATTGCCTATAAGGGTGCTTGGCACAGCTTTAACTTGTATGACTCAGCACTTTTCTAGACACAGTCTGACTAGAGAGAGCGCGTAGGACGCTCCAAGATTTGATCTTTTCCCATGATAAAGCAACCACAGTTCCAGCTCCCTCTCACACATACAGAGTTTTGAAAATAGTTGCTTTAAAAAGTAGTCTTTCTAGATTGTACCAACGTAAGCGGGTAGCTGCAAAGGGCACCTTATCTTGAAAAAAAGCTCTTATACTAAATTAAGCCAGAGTTAGGTATTAATTAGTAGTACGTGTCTATGGCATTAACAGTGTGAAAGGCAGGCTAGCTTCCCCCTGCCCCTTGCTGGTTTTAGTGCAGCCAACAGCGTGTTTGGATCAGTGATGTCTCATGTACATAGCTAAAGAAAGTAAGTTATAGCCTGGTGAACTATCCTATTAGACAGCAGGACTATCATGAAAAAGGCACCCACAGTGGAGTACTTCCTACAGCATATGCAGTGCTATTAGGACCAGAGAAGAGAACCATCAAGACCTTATTGCAAATCAAGTAGCCAAATAGTCATTGTTAAAATATTAATTGTTCATCTGGATCAGGACTTATCACAGAGCTGGAGGGGGGGAAATACAAGCAATCAGATGCCATTTATGTTTGCAACAGCACAAGTCACTTGTTTGTACCTTTACAGCTTTCTGTTTATGAAACACCACCGGTGAATCAGCCAAAGCCTGTTATTTAACGAAGTTGTAGCAATACCCTAAGCAGTGCATTGTACTAAGAAGTGCAAGATAATGCACAAATTTGAGCTAGTTTACATAAACCTTCAGCTTAGTTTCCAGATGAGGGACATAAATCTGACACAGCAAAGGACAGGTCTTGTCACCATGCACCAGAGTTATCTGCCTCTTATGCCAGCTTTACAATTCTTAAGCGGATAGTCTAAACCTTTTGCAAAGGGCAAGAGTCCTTACTCCTCCCACACCCTGGCTTAAGAGGGTCCGTCTACAGCTATGCACTGTCCATCGACTGCAATCGTTTGCAACACAGAATCAATGAATGCAGGTCCTTCACTTTTAACCTATGAATGAGGTTTCATTTGGTCACTTCAAGAAGAGCAGAAGAAATCCCTCAAATGGCTAATTTGGAAAAAGCCCACAAATAACTCATTCTTTGGAAGGTAGGCAGATTTCCTTCTGCTGCACTATACTGTTTTTTGACCAAAAAACTCCCCCAGCTGATGGGTCTAGTAATAGGACATACCCACAAACATTAGAGAGCAATATACTCCACGTTCTACCCGTTTCAAAGCACAGCATCACGAAGAGCCACTGCGGGTATGTTTATTAGTTTTATTGCAACAAAAAGAGGGGGTAGGACAACAGCCCTGCCCTAGAGTTTCCAATCTAAGTTTTCGATGGGACACCAAGCAGGGAGGAATGAATACCATCATAAGGATCCGCTGCTTAACTAAGCGCATGAAGTAGTGGCACATACTAACATCTGCAGGCTACTGCGATTTAATGGTTTGAGAAAGTGCAGCCTAAAGATTCCCTTAAAATAAAAGAATGGAGAGCAATATAAACCCATCTTTGACACTATTCAACACCAGAAGGCATCAGACTAAGCATGAACTACGTTACTGTTACACTGTGGAGAAACTGATGCTGAAGACCATATTTCCCTGGGAATGTTCTCCTGGTAAGTCCCGAGTAGAGGAACAGTTGCTAAAGATGGAGAACACCCTAATGAATATGCTAAACCTTGCTTTGCTGATTCAAACAATAAAGACACTGAAATAATAACTAGAAAAGGACATGAAAAAAAGACCCGAAGAAGAGCTCCGTGTTGCTCAAAAGCTTGTCTCTCTCACCAACAGAAGTTGGTTCAATAAAAGACGTTACCTCACCCACCTTGTCTCTCTAGTATCCTGGGACCAACACAGCTACAACACTGCAAAAGAAAAATAAAGTTCAAGTGTTTTGAAGATCAATACGATGCATACAACAAAAGGACCATGTATATTTCTGCTCTGTGATGGTACCTTGCAGCGTTCTTATGGCTGGGCTGTGAAATGGCCCATGTTGCCTCGGTACACCCAGGAATGCAAGCTCAGAAACAGAATGGCATTTGAACCAAGTTAACCTATGTTTAAATGACAAGCCCTCTTTACAGTTATCATGGTAGAAAGTAGTTGATCATTTTTGCAAGATTACGTCGCTTTACACAGCCTTTTTATTTTGCATCTTTTCTGCTTCACCTGGTTTTTCATAGTCTAACTGCATTCCGGTGAATGAAAGTAAATCCATATGGCTCTCTACGTGCAATGAGACCAGTTGCCTATTGTAATGGGATACAATTGCCATCTTAACAGGGGTTGTGCAGCTTCAGGACTGAAAGGAGGATGCTGAGATATAAATGACAATTCTGCTCTGTTTTGGGGGAGGGGGGTAGAATATCTTTGTATTGTGAAATGTATGTGACAGAACAGCAATAATCACAAATAGCAATATTTAAGTGCCCAAGAAACGCAAGTCAGATTAGAGACGATGCATTATATGCCACCAGTGATAAAATGTTTACAGATCACACTACATTTCTACACAGCTTTTCAGCTTAAAGGATTCCAAAGTGCATAATAATGTAAATACTTAGCATGTCTAGAGCACTTTGGAAACAAAGTGCTATGAAAATAATCAATTGGACCTCACAAGATCATGGTCCAAGAGTCAAATTGGAAAAAAAAAAGTGGTACAACTTCTCCTCTACCTAAAATAATTCCAGAATAGCTAAATGGTTCTGCTAAAATGATCAAGGTAGCACAGTTGATAGTTACTGTACATTTGTCATAACGAGGCTTCAGTATTAACTGAGATTAATTGTCCTGCTTTGTCATCTGCAGAGTCAAAATGACAAGTATTGCATTAGGTCACATTTGGAAAGTTTTCTTCACAGTCAGAGGCTAGGAAGCTTTTTTAAATGAAAGTTTAAATTACACAAACTAGCGGGGTCCATAAAAGTGCTGACAAAGCAACTACGCCAGACCAGACCAGTGTTGCTCAGGTCTTGGTCAAATAGATGATAGGCCCATTTTTCAGATGGGGAAACTGATGTACAGAAAAGGGACTTGTCCAAGGTCACACACAAAGTGACAGAGCATGGATCAGAAATCTGAAGTTCCCAGTCCTGATTTCAGTCCACTGCCTTAATATATAGGGATTACAATCTACCACTGAAATTCTCTGCGATGGAATGTGCCAGTTGCTTGACAGCGCAGATCAATGATACACAACTGTCTGGACAAGAGGACAGTGAAATTTATATACAGCAAGGAAGTCCAGGCCTAATATGCAGTGGGACAGATTGTGAATTAGTGCAACAGATCTTGATGCTCTTTGTACTGACAAGGTGTGCAAGGCAAGCAGCGCTCCTAAATCAGAATATGGTCTCAAGAAATCTACCACTTGTCTAAGGAAGAAACCTTACCCACAAAATGCCACGGATCAGTCTGATTACTTTAGTAGCTTCAAATAGTATTCCAGGTACTTATGACTGTTGTATTGTTTAAACAGACTGAGAACGACTGTTCCCCTGCAGCATTTGCAACCCAAACACTGCAGTGCTGAGCTACTGCATGAGAACCAGAAAGTGACTCAGCTTGTTTGACTGTCCAAGCTGAGAAAAACACATGCATAAGCCACATACCGACTGAAAAACAAGTTAGATTTTTAAAAGTTGCAATGTTCCTCTGTAGCACGAATACTAACATTAGGTAGGAAATGGGTTTCAACTATGATTGTCCCTGTAGTTTTTAGAGAGGGCATTCAAATAGTTGTTCCCCTCCCCCATCATTATCTTACCATCATTACCATACAGACCTCCTTTACATACAAAACCAACTCAACCATGGCTTGGCCTGAGTTTTGGACCTTAGTAAACTGAAGTTTTCACACTTGTTTACAATAGAGTTGCACTAAACTCACCACCACAGGTTGACAGTGAGTGCCTGAGCTTTCTGCTGAACGCACGGAGCTTAAATCTCCTGAACCCCCCAGATTTATGCCCCATTTATCTGTTAATGCACTGCAGTCATGTATAAACAAAGAAGGGTTGGATAGTTGTTATATCCAGTAGGACCATGGGTGAAAAACTACAATCCTAGTTTCACTTGGGATTATCTACAGATAATCTGACCAAAGAGTTGCTTTGTAATTCTCATCAGATCAGTGCAGAACATTTAGGACCCAGCAGCTCCAGTCTGTTGAAACGCAACTAGTTTTCCTTAACACGAGTATGCAAAGGGACTATTTGAAGCTACCGTATGAGCCATCCTCATTTTTGTTAATTTTTGCCAGTTTCTGGGGTTTGACCTCACTACTTGGCACAAAATGGCCAACTGGAGCTCTGACATGCATAACAAAGGGAGACCGGCATTGTTTATGCCTTTGAGTGTTGATTGTGTAATTCTTCAAAGCCCAGATTCTTTGTTTTGTTTTAAAAATACAAAGTCTCCTCCCCATTTCCCAAAAGAGTAACCATTGAATATTTCTATTATATAAAAACTATTTTAGATGCTACCTCTGGCTTTCATGCACATGCACTGAACGTTTCCAAGTGCACTTAATATCTGTACTATATCTGAATAAAATGTTCAGATCGGCCTCTCCTGAAAGCAAAATGTTCTGGTTCACTCAAGAAGGTACATTTGAAGTACACTTGAGAAGCAAAGGCCGCTCTACATTTTGCTTTCACAGCCAGACGAAAGGGAAAATTGACCATTATCAGTTATCCTGCATTTAGCTTCCTTCTAAATTAACTTCATTTTCATTTCTAACCTAGCAATTGGAGTCATGGGGACAGGATGATGAAATTTCATCTCAAAGACCCAGCCAGTATTCTAAGCCTGGACAGCATTTCAGTGCAGGTGCACCAAGCCATTGCTAAGATATGGAGGTATGAAATTGAATCCCTTGCTTCTCTTGTCAAGGGAACTACATGCCTGGTTATAATCTAGGACATGAAAAGGCTGACAAATGCAAAAATTCAACACAGCCTGTGGAGGAACTGCAACTCCAGCAGCTGTGCTGTAGATCAAGATATCCAGGGTTTGTGATTTTTCTGATTTCCCATCATTGCTACCACTGGAGGTGGCACTGATGAGAGCAGAGACGAGGTGCTGGCAGTCAGCGTATTGTCTAAACCTGCTCCGAGGAGGGTTAGAGGACAGTTGTTACTGGTAGAAGGCTGGCAGTCCCAGTTGACAGTAGCACTCCCACCTGCAAATGTTACCAAATGGTGCAGCTGTTAGGGGCGGGGAGCTTATATGGACTCTCCTGTGGGATTAGAAAGAATTTGGTGGGGCCACAGACAAGTCATTGAACCTGCCCAGGCCTGTTTCTTCATTGATTAAGTGGAAATGGAAATACCTGCTCATCTCATAGGGATGTTGAGGGTTAGTTAAATTTTTGGAATGCACTAGGAAGACAAAGCCATCTTAACCCACCTTCGTAAAGCCCTCAGAGTTATGGAGAAAAGGTGCTGTAGAGAAGGCCAATGGTTTCTTACTGCGGATTCATTCTAAGTTTAGGGAAGAAATAACTGCTTGGACATTTGTTGTTTGCTTCCAGACTTTATGATCAGCCAGCAGCTGCTCACCTGGGCTCCTCTCGCAGGAATAACTACAGCTGCTGGAGAAGCAGCAGCAGCAGCACTGGAAGTTAAATGAAAAGGAGCTTTGGAGGGAAAGGAGGAGGCATTGCAGCTGTGCGCATTTCCTCGGCTGCACTGCATGGCTTCCAAGTGCAATTTCTAGAACAGCGTTTTAAACAATTCAATGAGAAATGTAGTATTTATTTCCACATCAGGTAGCCTTACATTGGAGATTTAGCCAAATAAAAACATCCCTCGGCTACTGGAGCATACAGCAGTTATGCAACTCGGATTATTACAGTGCATATGTGCTGCTCTTCCATTGACCCAACATGCACCCATTCAACACACGCACTGCACCCACCGACAGCAGTCCCCTCTTGTTAAGCAAGCTAAAAAGGCTGCTATAACGACAGATCTGATCATGCATGCTTCTAGTCTTAGCTGCATGGTAGCAGTGTGTTCCCGGGCTTTAAGAACATCTCAATAAGTTTCTTTGAAAAGGTGGTGGATAGTTAAATTACCTCTCAAGTTGAGACTGCTGGAATGTTTCAGGTAGCCAAGCTATAATACCGGTCACATTCCAGGACTGCTTTGCCAGGCAAGAATTGAAAAAAAAATTCCGTTACCCTGGTAAATAATTGACTAAACGCGTCATTAGCAACTGGAAACCATGAACACAAAAGATCCAGCAGCTTGGATTACTGTTTCAGGACCTTTAAGAAGCCCAAATAAACTTTTAAAGATGTCATCCAGTAGATTTATAATGGATATGCAAACAACTCCCAACCTGAAATCCTTTGGAAGATGACCTTATGGAAGTATATTTGAGCAAAGCATTTTTGATCCTATGCTAGATCATATCGGAATGAGGTTTAGGCCACATCTGATCCTCCCTCTTCTTCCCAAGGAGAAGATTTTAAAAGCGGCGTGTACTTGGGAATATAATTTTAATGTGAATAAAGGAAACACAAGACAGTCAGGACACCTGGGCTGTTCTCACATCTCTGCCACTGATTTGTGGTATGACCTTGGGCAAATAATTTTCCTACCCAACGTTCCTCACCTGTAAGCAGGGCCGCCGAGAGCGGGTTCGGGCCCCGGTGAAAATTTTTTTTCGAGCCCCCCAGCAAGGGCAGACTGGCTAAACAGGGCCGACGAGGGGGGCGGGGGGGAAGGCCAGGCCCGGAATTTTTTCAGGCCCCCCAGCAAGGGCGGACCGGCTAAACAGGGCCGACGAGAGGGGGGGAAGCCGGGCCCCCTTCCGGACCGCCGGGCCCCGGTAATTTGTACTGGCTTCCCCCACCTCTCGTCAGTCCTGCCTGTAAGTCAGGGATGATTCCTTACAAGGATATAGATAGAGGCACAAAAGAATATTTAGGCATCTGTCTAGGAAGACCTTTCCTTTCTGTGTCATCTCTATTCATGACTCTGCAAAAGCAGAATAGAACTGAAGACTGTTCACATTCCATAGACTGTTCTGCTTTTGCTGAGAAACAAGGTAGGGGAGGTAATATCTTTTACTGGACCAACATCTGTATTGGGTTTTCTGATTTCCCGTGTATGGGAGCATGTGATGATTTCTTATTCGAAGGGGTGCCTTCTGAAGTATCTAAGGTGCAGGAGATGGTTCCTCAGTTTTTCTGAAGTCCTCCAGCAGAGCTGTTCAGCATATTTGAAGTTGTATCTAGTGGTCAGAGGGTTACAGATGGTTAGTCCTCTGGGGATGATGTTTTGTTTCTTGCATCAGGAAGTAGATGTTTCTGTTTAGTCTGGCTTCCTCCTTCATGTTGTGAAGTTTCCATTTTAAACAGCAAAATTCAATCTCTTTCATGTTGTCTGCAGTGTTGTAGCCGTGTCAGTCTCAGGATATGACACACACAAGGTAGGTGAGGTAATATATCTTATTACTACTACAAAGGCAGCCATTGGGAGAGATGGAAATCAATGAAATTAATAACGTGTATGTAAATACAACGTAAGTATTGCACCAATAGAAGTATTGCACCTACCTCGTTTTTGATAACCTGGGAACAACAAGGCTACAACACTGCAAACTGCTTTCCATTCATGACTCAGCAAAGTGATGCAATTGGAAAGAAATCTCTTTCCTCATTCCTCCTTTGCCTAGGAAGGTTTTAACTCTCTTTAGGCCTTGGCTACACTTGAGAATTCATAGCACTGCCGCGGCAGCGCTGTGAAGCACGAGTGTAGTCCCGCTGCCAGCGCTGCGAGAGCTCTCTCGCAGCGCTGCAAGTACTCCACCTCTCCGAGGGGAATAGCTTGCAGCACTGCGAGCGAGCGTGCAACGCTGCAGGCGCTGATTACACTGGCGCTTTACAGCGCTGCACTCGGGGGGGGTGGGGTGTTTTCACACCCCTGAGCGCAGCAAGTTGCAGCACTGTACAGCGCCAGTGTAGCCAAGGCCTTAGAGTGCTGGATCAGAGAAGGGAGAGATGGAGTAGAAAGACAGTGCTTCTGCAGGGAAAACAGCCTGAGTTTCAGAAATGTTGCATTAGTACATGCAAAGTTAAAACACTCCTATATGTATATTCATGTGGTCGTGTGAGCAATTACAGAATGGTTAGAGCGATAAGCTTCAGAAAGTTAGGCCGTCTTGAAGTTCTCTGCCTATCTCCACATTCCTCCTCCTCCAACAGCACAGCACTCTGAAAACTTGCGAATGGGAACAAACTACAGGTCATGATCACCTGGTCATTGAAAACTCCATGTTGAAGAGGTGATGTAAGCATAGGACACAGCTACAGCAACAAGGTAATAACACTTCCCACATAGCAGCAGCAGCACAGACCTGTGGAAAGAACAGCATTTCTGCACACTCCCGAATGCAAGCAAAATACTATGAAGGCAGCCGCTGGGAGAGAAGGCGATCAACGAAATTAAGACCGTCTACGCAAATACAACACAGGTATTGTACTAACTGGCAATGTTTGGAAATCTCTTTAAGGAAACAAGTGTTGAAAGCATGGAGGAAGGACTGCACAGTCTTGCAACAACCAGGCAGTAAATCGAGAATGGGGGTGAGGGACAGAGCAGCAATAAATCAGAAGTAGGAACAGAGCAGGCAAGCAGAAAGAATTTTGATTTGGGGAGGGTTGCATGAATTCCAGGCAAAAGATAAAGGCAAAACTGATCATGAAAAACGAAGAGTACGTCCCAACAGCAAAGTTAGACTGAGTTGTGAGAAGGCCAGAATCCACTGTTTTCAATTAATGAAATATTTAGATCCGTTAACTGAAACCCATTTCTCACACAGGATATAAAACAATCTCATTGGTGTATAGAGGCATGTGATAGTCTGCCACCACTGCCCCACAAACCAGTTCTTTTGATCTAATGACTGGCTAGCAGTTAGCTGGAGAAACCCTTGCAGAAACGTTCCCATGTAATTGTGACAGAAAATCAAATTCCATCAATAAATCAAACAGAATGTAAAGGTTCAAAATAAGGCTGATGTAAAAGCAGGTTTCTCTATTTAAAATACATAAATTCCCTTTAAGGGGTTCAAAAACCTAACAGTCTCTTTAGAGTTTAAGGTCTGATAAAATGCTTTGCACAATGTTTATTACTGCTTACACACTAACATACATCTGGATTTGTGATCCATAAGTTGCAATGCAACAAACATTTGAAAAATGATATTAAGTCATGAAAAACCAAGAGTCCTCAAAGCCTGGGATCACTTCAAATTTGTTTGGTTTGTTATTCCCATAAACTAGAGAGAATCCTCAGAGTTTCTCACTACAGTTTCCCTATTCCCAAAGCAATTTTTCATGCCCACCATTGTCTACAATTTTAATGATTTTAGAGTTTATAGCAGCAAAACGATTGCTTTGCTGAGTCACAATGCAGTGATACCAGTGATTACTGCACTCAGCTGTGAGAAATCGTGACTCAGTACATTAGAGTACTGGGGTGGAACACAAGATTCAAAAACCACCCTGGCACTCAATCTTAATTTGGCTTTTAAGGATTATTTGCCCACTATCATACCCCCGACTCCTTTCCATCAAAACACCCTGCCTGTCTGAACATAGTCTTCAAAATTAGCTCAGGAGCAAGAGACTTGAGTTCAGTTCTCCCATCAGTACGGTGGCAAACACGTTAAGTGGCAAATTTTTCTGCACATCTTGGAGTCTAGTTTTTCCATTCCTCCCCCCACATCAAGAGCATTCAAAGTGATCCACGATCCTCCTGCCAACCCCTCCATCCTACTCCTTGCATTATCTTGGTGTAGTGCAGTGTTTAATATACAACATCCAAATTAAGCGGAAGAAGCTGCAACACTCAGAAGCATACACCGAAAAACTACAGAGAAACCGGTGACTTGTCCTGACATGTTTTCGTTTGCAAGGTATGAGGTGAGGTGTCCTGAGGTGTATTACAATACGAGACACACTCAAAGCAGTTTAATCATTAACCTTGAATAAAATGGAATGCTCAACAACAAATCCCTTTCTCTTCTATGCAATCAGTGCTACCTCCACCCTCCCACCCACAGGGTGCTCTCCAGCTTAAGGACAGGAAGTATTACAGTAGGAAATAAATATGCATTGATCCCTCTGGTTTCGGAATTCTTCCCATACTTCTCATAGCTGGGAACTAGTCACTCCTAGCTGGCTACATAAACAAGTTAACATCGGAGTTAACTGCTGAAGCTATGTTGGCGTTTTGTTTTGTTTTAAATATTAAATAAAAATAACTTAATTCTGATGGATGTTTCTGGATGTCACAGAGTTCAACATGCCACATGAAAAGCATCTCAAGAATGCACTTGGTGATGCTGAGGAAGCTTTGCTTTGGTTTCACATCCCAAATCTCTGAAACTGACTGAACGGTCTGCCACACATCCTACCATCAAGAGCTGATGGAACTGGCCAGGGCATAAGCTCAGCATTTGCACCCTGGGGAGAAGTGGGTTGTAGCCCACGAAAGTTTATGCTCTAATAAATTTGTTAGTCTCTAAGGTGCCACAAGTACTCCTGTTCTATTTATGAAGTAGATGTCTAGAGAAAGGGGTTTGAGAGAGAAGAACATACTGCTCCTTCAGTATCTCCTTTGGCTACTGCCTCTAACTTACTGCAATTTGTAAGCCAGCTGCTGCATGTTAAAATCTCCTCACTACACTACAGCAGAGTGTGTAATTCCACCTCAGGAGAGGAAAACTGTTTAGTACAAGACAGACACCATTAGCAAGTTGTGGAGCTATATACAAGTGTGCACACACTCAGAAAGACACAAAAGCCAGTCCCCTCTGTGAACATCTTTCTGCATCAGTGACCTAGCACTGCTTTCATCATCAGCACTAGAAAAGCAATCTTGTCTGGCAGTCTGAAGTAGGTTCTATACTTCATTTGTGCCCAGCAGGGGACAACCATCAGGGACTTAAGGAGAAAGGGAAAAAAGAGTACCTGCAAATTCAGCCCTGTTCCCTCCCTTTCCCTCCCACATTCTAATTACAGATACACAGGACACAAGCAAAAAAGGCATCAAGACTATAGGGAAGCATATAGCTCAGTAGTTTAAAAGCTATGTTGGGGGAGCCTCTCACTCAGTGGCTAGTTAGGACCCGACACCCTGGAAGAGACTATAATTCTCATTTTAAATTATCTTAATTTTGCAGAGTTCAATAGAGGGGACAGGCCAGTTTTATAGATCAGAACAATCGGAGATGACGCACCATCAAACAATGCTACAGTATGTACGTACACCCACCCACCTTTACCTTCTTCACACATTCTTAGGGCCAAGCTTTGCAATAGCAGAGCCCCTGCCACCAGGGCCAGATTGTCAAGAGCTCAGCTCCCATTTAGATAAAAATATAAGTGGATAGATTAGTTGAGCTCTTGAAAATTTGGGGGCCAAACAGGAGTTGAACTCTGGAAAATCTGCCCCATAGTTGAGGATGTTGGGCACTTGGAAGTCTGGCCTGATTGCTGCTTGCTGGGACTACTACAAAAAAAATCCACAGATCCATGGCTCAGGAAGAGCATATTGAAGGTCCTGCCATGCGGGCAGGGGACTGGACTCGATGACCTCTCGAGGTCCCTTCCAGTCCTAGAATCTAGAATCTATGAACCACTGAGCAGAGACCTGGATTCTGAAGTTCCTGTAGTTCAGTGTAGATGAGGGATGAAAACATTATATACTGTGTCCTGCATCTCTTGAAAGATAGCCACAGCAATAGGTTATCCACCAATCCTTTTCTATACACCAACACCACTCACGACAGCATAGCTGCCTGCTTCAAATATTTACAAGACAATAGACAACGCTCAGAGATCCACCCCAAATACACTGCCAAACTCATCCATTTCATCCTCGCCCATAACCATTTTAAATTCAACAACAAAATACTTTGTCCAAATCATGAGAACAGCCATGGGTACTAGGATGGTTCCCCAATATACCAGCCTCTTCCTGGGCCACCTTGAATAAGAATTTCTGACCAAATGCACCAGGAAACCAATTATATACCTGATACACATCAATGGTATTTTCACCCTCGTCACAGATGACAAACTCTCTCATTGATTTCCACCACAACTTCAACTACCACCATCCGTCCATTAAACTCTCTCTAGAACACTCACACACCAGCATCAACTTCCTGGACATCATGATCAGCTTTAACAATGGAACGCTACAGACAACTATATACAAGAAACCCACGGATCACCACACCTACCTTCATCTGTTATCTACAGCCAGGCACTCAGATACCACAGAATATGCTCCGAGGAGAAAGTCCGGGATATACACCTTAACACAGTCAAAACCACCTTCACCAAACAAGGACACTCCACCAGAGAAGCTATCACACTGTGGCATGGGCCACCCAAATACCTTGAGAGAACCTGCTTCAATACAGAAATAAAATCCCCTCTGCCTACACACCCCTAGTTGTCACTTACCACCCTGCACTGGAACCCACGTGGGTTATCAAACAATTACAATCCATACTCGATGGGGACCCCATCCTGAATGAAATCTTTCCTGAATTCCCTCTTCTGGGCTTTAAATAACCCATCATCATCATCATCATCAGAAGCAAGCTCCCCACAGACCAGAACACACCAACTCATAGCAGCACCAGACCCTGCCACAATAGATGCAAAACCTGCAGACATATCTCCACTGCTACAATGATCAACATTCCTTTCAAGATCCATGGGTCCTACACATGCCTATCAACATGTGGTATACCTCATGCAGTGCACTAACTGCCCCAACTACTACGTGGGTGAAACCAGACAACCACTACGCCCTCGAATGATCCTCACACAGGAAGATGATAAAACACAAACACCATATCACCTGTGGGCGAGCACTTTTCACAAAGCGATCACTCTATATCTGACCTACCAATCCTCATCCTCAAAGGAAACCTGCACAGCACTTTCAAAAGATGAGCCTGGGAGCTTAAATTCATAACTTTGCTAGACCCTAAAAATCATGGTCTTAATAAAGATACTGGATTTATGTCTTATTACAGCAATCTATAACCCACTAACCCCCCTTTTGTCCTATAACTACAGAGGTGTTAACGAGACTTCACTCTGAATGATCCCTTAGAATATGCGCTAACTACTTATGCTAAGCGATCTATTTGAACTTGTCTTGAGCTGTGATTCTCTTCCTCAGGTCTTCCCTGACCTGAGGAAGAGCTCTGTGTAGCTTGAAAGCTTGTCTCTCTCATCAACACAAGTTGGTTCAATAAAAGGTATTACCTCACCCACCTCATCTCTCTAATAACAATAGGGATTCAATCTGCTTTTCTTATACACATTAAACTATTTTTAATCACACCATCTCCTAACATTTTTTTTTTTTTTTTTTTTTTTAAAGTGAGGACAGGGCTCCAAAGAAAATCCTTGCTTGCAGATCACTGACCGGCACTGACCCTGGAGGAAAAAAGTGCTCTTCCCACACTGCTCCTGGATGACAGCCAGGAGTGCGCTGGCAGCAACGACAGAAGCTGAGTGGGGTTTGACATGAGGTAATGCACATGTTACTGAACTGATACTTAGCACAAGTCTTGAACCCAGAGCAAGGCTGGTGCTTCAGGAAAGGAGGAGGGGGACGGAGACTGGTAACCGAGTGTACACTCATTTGGTGGTTATTTCTTTTAACGATGACCTCATGCTTTTTTGGAACAGAGAGTGGCTGTTGGTGATGGCTTTTACTTCTTGTCTGGGGAGAACAAAGCAGGCTCCATTTTTCTTTTACACTTCCTGCATCAGTAGCTCAACAGCTGAATGAGCTATTGAAATTTTTCCTGAGTGCTGTAATTTTTTTTTAAACCTCCAAATTTCTATGGTGTGAAACAATACACGGTGAAAGCACTGCAAGAATCTCTGCAGAGCCATATTTTGGGTTGGGGACACAGCCTTAAAGGGACAGTGTCAGGTAAAGATAAGCCTCCCTCCCCCCCATTTCACTTTTGTTCGTTAAGAGGAATTAACAAACGCAAGAGAAGTGTCTGCATTTTGGTTTGGGCTTAAACATTTCCCCGCAGAGTTTACAGCCCAAAGGCTGCAGCACAGTGCTCGTGCAGGAGGACTAGCAAGTGAAATTAACCTAGTTTATTTTCCTATAGCAAATATTTTATATTCTGCCCAAGTGTTCCATCTAGGGTTAGGGCTCCACAGCCCTGGGCACTGAACACCTCCTAGAGCAGGGGTTCTCAAACTGGGGGTCGGGACCCCCACGGGGGTCGTGAGGTTATTACATGGGGGGTTGCGAGCTGTCAGCCTCCACCACAAACCCCGCTTTTCCTCCAGCATTTATAATGGTGTTAAATATATTAAAATGTGTTTAATTTATAAGGGGGGGGTGTGTCGCACTCAGAGGCTTGCTATGTGAAAGGGGTCACCAGTACAAAAGTTTGAGAACCACTCTCCTAGAGAATCCCAGCCCAGAGGACTTGCAATTTAGGCTATGTCTACACTACAGACCTTACAGCGGCACGGCTGTACTGCTACAGCGGTGTCCTGTAACGTCTCCTGTGTAGCTGCTCTTTGCTGGTGGGAGAGAGCTCTGCTGCCAACATAGCACTGTCCACACCAGCGCTTTTGCCGGTAAAAAAATGTGTCAGTCGGGGTGTGTTTTTTTACACCCCTGACCAACAAGAGTTTCAAGATGAGTGGAATCCAAGTAATTGAGTATCTGAGGCTGGCTATCACTTTTCCTTTTGGGGTTGACAGGTATATGCTCTGACTCTCAGTTCTTGGATTAAAACCGAGGCTAGAACCGGGACTATAGTTTGAGGACCCCTGCCTTTGGTATTTGCTTTCCACCATGGTCCCCCAGATCCAGACACTAGTGAATTTCAGCCATCATTTATTTTGTTGCTTCGAGTTTGATTTTTTGGGTTTAGTTACGATTTAGATTACTAGATCAGCAAAATAAAGTAAGCAAGTGACTTTTAGGACAGATGGGATGAAGAAATAGCTTTCTAAGGATTTAGTCAATATGCTGAAGATGCGACTTCACATATAGCAAGCTGGAAAAATATCATTTCCTTTTATTCTAGAAAGCAAATAAAGGGCTTGAAATTCTGAACTGAGGAGTCAAGGACTTCAGTGAGTAAGGGACAGAGAGTAAACGCTGAACTGAACTGACCATTTTATACACTTCCCCAGTAAACATATGGCTAGCGGGAGAGGAACTTGGAGAACCAGCTTTCCAGTGAAAGCGTGTACTAACGTGGTTGCCAAGTTATAACTGTGCAACCCCTGTAAAAATGCCAAGCCGTTTTCTCTGACGTAAAAACAAGAGCTTCTGTGTTGGGGAAAGGGAGCATTAACTGATACACAATGGTTGGAAGGTGTACAGATGGGCATTGTAGTTTATAGCTAACAAAGCCCAAAGTGTTAAAATGGCACTGCTCCAGTCTGACACGAGAGATCAGAGGCTAGTCTACTGCTGACCTCAGAGATCTCAATGTAGCTACTGACCGAAATGAATGTTCATCGCCCGATTTAATCAGCCAGTAAGCGCAGGTGAGGTCATGCTAAAAATACAGGATTGAGTGCCATTATGCAAGGTCACTAGAAAATTTACCAAAAAGCATGCGTTTCTCTCCTCTTCTGGGAAGCAGTACAAGATCTGTTCCTGGAAGCACTGCCCATGGAGAAAAGGAGGTTAAGCACATTTACAAGATGGGGAGGAGAATACAATTACACCAAGACAACCTATTCTCTAGCTTCAGCTCCATGGAGTTTCTTTTAAGCTAGCCAGTGGATTTTTCCTCTTTCAGGGCACTAATTTACACATTAGTATCAATGTAAGTGATAATAGGTGGAAAGAGCCTATGTGGATCAATAGCAACCGCCCCATCTATAAGATCCATTACTTGCATAAATGTTTAGAAACTGGAGCAGTTTAGGAGACTGTCCTCCCAGAATCTTTTGCCATTACATCTTAAGAGGTCTACAGCTCCATTTCCTTCCCATTAAAGATGTTACTTGCTAGAGAGAATATGAAATTCTGTAAGACAGCATCAGCCACTTAAGATACACAAGAATTAAAACACACAGATTTGGAATTGTACTAGAATATGATTATTTTCAAAATTACATGGTATACAATGTATACCTTCAAGCCAGCGGCACTGCTATGGGTACCCGCATGGCCCCACAGTATGCCAACATTTTTATGGCTGACTTAGAACAACTCTTCCTCAGCTCTCGTCCCCTAGAGCCCCTACTCTGCTTGCGCTACATTGATGACATCTTCATCATCTGGACCCATGGAAAAGAAGCCCTCGAGGAATTCCACCATGATTTCAACAATTTCCATCCCACCATCAACCTCAGCCTGGACCAGTCCACACAAGAGATCCACTTCCTGGACATTCCAGGGCTAATAAGCAATGGTCACATAACCAACACCCTATACCGGAAACCTACTGACCACTATATTTACCTACATGCCTCCAGCTTCCATCCAGACCATATCACAGCCAAGCTCTAAGATACAACCGCATTTGCTCCAATCCCTCAGACAGAGACAAACACCTACAAGATCTCTATCAACTGTTCTTAAAACTACAATACCCACCTGCTGAAGTGAAGGAACAGATTGACAGAGCCAGAAGAATACCCAGAAGTCACCTACTACAGGACAGACCCAACAAAAAACGCCACTAGCCATCACCTTCAGCCCCCAACTAAAACCTCTCCAGCGTATCATCAAGGATCTACAACCTATCACGAAGGACGATCCCTCACTCTCACAGATCTTGGGAGACAGGCGAGTCCTCGCTTACAGACAGTTCCCCAATCTGAAGCAAATATTCACCAGCAACTACACACCACAAAACAAAAAAACACTAACCCATGAACCTATCCTTACAACAAAACCTGTTGCCAACTCTGTCCACATATCTATTTAAGGGACGCCATCATAGGACCTAATCACATCAGCCACACCATCAGAGGCTCGTTCACCTGCACATCTACCAATGTGATTTATGCCATCATGTGCCAGCAATGCCCCTCTGCCATGTACATTGGCCAAACCGGACAGTCTCTACGCAAAAGAATAAATGGACACAAATCAGACGTCAAGAATTATAACATTCAAAACCCAGTCGGAGAACACTTCAACCTCCCTGGTCACTCAATTACAGACCTAAAAGTCGCAATTCTTCAACGACAACAAAAACCCTTCAAAAACAGACTACAACAGAGAAACTGCAGAACTGGAATTAATTTGCAAACTGCACACCATTAAATTAGGCTTGAATAAAGACTGGGAGTGGATCAGTCATTACACAAACTAAAAACTATTTCCCCATGCTATTTTTTTCTCCTACTGTTACTCACACCTTCTTGCCAACTGTTTGAAATGGGCCATCCTGATTATCACTCCAAAAGTTTTTTTCCCTCCTGCTGATAATAGCCACCTTAATTGATTAGTCTCGTTAGAGTTGGTATGGCAACCCCCTTTTTTCATGTTCTCTGTGTATATATCTTCCTACTGTATTTTCCACGGCATGCATCTGATGAAGTGGGTTTTAGCCACAAAAGCTTATGCCCAAATAAATTTGTTAGTCTCTAAGGTGCCACAAGTACTCCTCGTTTTTTGTTTTTTTTTATGGTAAACTTGAAGATTTCACAGAACAGAGTAGATTAATGCACATATGCTACTGCAGATAGGCTTGGTGTTAAAAGTAACACTCCCTCCCTTTTCATTTTATCATTAAAAAGCCTTTGGTGTCAGGTAGGTGGGGACTTCTGATGCCAGTGCATTTTCACACAATCATAACCTTTGTACTATTGAACTCAGTGTGACCAGGCACTTCAGTGTTACAGCAGTTATATTTCTAACCAATATGTATATATATATATTTTTTTTAAATCGGCAGGAGCAGCAAAAGCATGAAGCTAAATACGTGCACAAGTCACTACCTGGTTTCACCACCCAGGAGTTCTTTTGTAACTAATCAGGTAAATGCAAGAACAGAAGCAACTGCTGGCTTCCGTTTTGCATGCATGTTCAACATGGGCTGCCTATTTCAGCCACCTCCCAGATACCTACAAGTCCTCCCATGCATGAAAGCCAAGCAATTAGAGTGGTTAACAGATCTACTCCCTTCCTGAAACCAGACAACACAGCTCCCTCATCCGAGTAGATAAATTTGATTATTTTTCTGAAGATCTGAAGCTACTCCCAGGGTTTTTAATATTAGTCCATGGTGTGAGAGAGTTAGTTATATTATAAATGCTCCACTACATAATTTAGGCTAGATGAATACCTAACTTATGCTAAAAGACTTTGATTTCAAGATGTCGAGGGATTAGGATTTTGGAAGAGGTATAGTCAGGATTTGGGAGCAGAGCAAGACTTTCAACATTAACATCTTCCCTTGTGTGCATTTTAGTTCATTTCAGTCAAGGAATAATGTATGCTGAAAATCAGGCCACTTGTGCACAAAGTGCTAAGCACCTGCAGCTCCCACTCATTTTAATAGGAGCTGCAGGTGTTCAGTGCCTTTGAAAAATCAGGCCATAGTGTACCTCTCATTCTCCTAGTCCTAGAGGGTCTTGGTCAGTATTAATTACACTTTTGTCTGGGAGGGAAGGGAAAAGAGAAAAAGGAATATGCTGATAGAGGCCGGTGAGTCGAGCACTAATGGCTATAACGTGGCAGCTCAGTCTCAGGAGTAGCAGTTGCCGTGCAGATCAGAGACAAAACTACAACAGGGCTATGGCCACACAGTCTGTAATGCAGAGTTCACAGCTGTGTAACCAGACATAAAAAATGCTTCACCTCGATTATCAGAGTCTCTCCTGCTTTAAATCTTCCTACTTTTGATCACTTGTGGTTTATTCTCAGCTACTTTCCCTGTGGCTTGAACAATCAAGTTTTGTGGTGAAATTCACCCATGTGCAGAGGGCCATTACAAGGAATATGAATCACTTATGTCCCACTTAGAAGTACTATTTTGAGGGCTTATTAGCATCTAGGTCTGAATTTTATCCATAATGCTCAAGAATCCATACTGCAGAGAGGAGCAGGATAGTTCCTCCTTTTTACTCTGATTCAGTAAATTCCCTGAATGATGCTTGCAGACTTGCTCATGGGATATAATAAACCCCACAACTGCTCAATAGTTTTGTCTGCTAAATATTAAACCGTCATTTGCATAAGAGCTTTTAAAGCTAAGGACATTTATGACCTTTGAGCAATACATACGGTAACAGTACGTGTAACCCGTAACCAAAGAGATCTGTGACACTGCCTAAGGAAAAAGGGTAATGCTCTTTATGAAAATAGATACACTGTACAAAGAAGTTCGGGTAGTTATTTTTAAACCTTGAAGAGGAGCAGTAACTTTTAAGTAAAGGAACAAAATTTATACAGGTGTTCATGCTATTGTTAAGAGCAGTGCTTGCTAGATACAAGACTGTTAGCATTAGCCAGTTACCACACTGGAATATACTTTGAACAGGAGGTAACAATGAATTAGTATTGACTTTTTAATAACCTGCCCTAGATACATTTCGCAAAGCATTTTATTAGGACAGTTCTATACAAGGGCATAACTAAATGATGTCTTCGATCTTTCTTTGAAAGTCCTACTACCAAAAAAACCAAACAAACAAAAAAACCACTTAGTCCTGTTGTTTTGCAATGACATTTGGAGGTACAGCAAAACACAAATGGATAACAGTATATACAGAAAAGAATCCATTTTAGGAAGAAGAGGCAACAAGAAATAGTACTGCATCCCAGAAAGGCAGCTCTATACTATTTAGCCTACTACATTGAAGCAGGCTTGTTACTTTGATACACCACAATTACAAAAAAGATGGTGCATAAGTCATTATACCTTGATTTAGGAAAGCAACCCTGTTCAAGATAGTACAGAAGCTCCACAACTTACGCAAGCGTTCCGTTTCGGAACACCTTGCGCAAGTCAGATTTTGTGCAAGTCGGGAACGTATCTCCGACAATTAAGCCAAAAAAACAAACCAACCAACCCACCACGGATTTCCCTAAGTCGGGTTTGCGTAACCTGGGGAGCATCTGTAATTAAGCACATGCTTAAATACTGTCCTGAATTGGAGCCCTAAAGAAGGGGCTGATTTAAGTGGACAGATTGAGAGCTGAATATGTACAGCTTGGCGAAACCACCGTGGAGGTTGTAAATTGGTGGGAAGGGGGGGGGGGGTGCTTGATAGTAACTCTACAACTATCTGACATGTGTAAACACTAAGCAGGGAGACAGGGAATTCAGAAATTTTTAGAGTGGGCCAAGAGCGTATCGCTAGGAGTTACAGGATGAGATTAAGGAAAAGGAAGTTTAGGCTGAACATCAGGAAACTTCCCTTGACTTTTTCATAGTCTACCTGACCCGAGTCAGGAAATGGTGGAAGTACCTCTGAGACATTAAAAGAAAAATGGTAAGGACGAAGCTTTGAACAATGTGCTGGACTGAGCAGGTATGCATACAATGCTGCATTAGTTGAATCAAGAGGTCTATGATTTGTACAGAAGGGAGGCAAGTTAAAAGAGTGTACTATGCAAAGAGAAAAGTAGGAGATTTTACAAAGCAATGAAAAATACAAAGCTGCCACCACCTACTAAAATTAATAATTCTGCTCCACATTGCTCTTAGAGTCATTTGTCCCAGATCTAAATTGGCACCAGATCAAAAACAAATGTGATCTTTCCTTCGCTGCTCTGCAGCTCCTGTGCATGCTCCGAGTGGGTGGAGAGGTTTTGAAATGAATCTTGTTTTCTCAAGATGAGCAAGGGCACCAGGAGGGGAAAACCCCTCCAAGTCCAGTAGCCACATTTGTTTTCCCTCCCTACAAAGAGGGTCTTAAATGGAGGCCAACGTTAAATGTCATGCATCTGCAAAATTCTCACCTTCAGGAGCCAAGCAGCAGCCTAGCACTAAGTTGCACCTGAACTTGTGTACAAAGTAAAACTGGACAGAAACATACACCAGGCATAATATCAACAAAACTGTCCTCTAGCCACCAAGAACATGATGGACCCAAAATGGCTTAAGACTGCACACCACATTTTGAAGCCAAACCCTTGTGGAAGAAAGGCAATGCCTGCATGCACTATTCTTTAGATGCTAACAGCATCATTACACAGAACTGTCAGAATTCTGCTTTTCTGCCAAAGTCTACACGTGAGCCCTTTGAGTAGCTGGCATTTGGGAGATTAAGAAAGGTTTGGCATCATTTTACCAATTGGAGGGGAGAGGGAATGTATGGATGAAGGCAGTGATTCAAGACACTGAATAAGATTGCTGTTCTTCAGGTATTTTTTGGGTGGACTTGATATACCTATGTATCTCCTAGAACTGGAAGGGACCTTGAAAGGTCACCGAGTCCATTCCCCTGCCTTTACAGCAGGACCAAGTACTGTCCCTGACAGATGTTTGCCCCAGATCCCTAAATGGCCCCCTCAAGGATTGAACTCACAACCCTGGATTTAGCAGGCCAATGCTTAAACCAGGATGCAGGAGTGAAGAGAAATACCCAGGTAAGTAACATGCCATTTATAGTAACAGAGTAAAGCTAAACTATATCGGTTTATCTCACTGTAGCTAGAGGATAGAGGTTATCTATGGTCTGTAAAACACATCTTTCCTTACAGCAAACTAATTTGCTTACCAGAATAAAAGCAGCTACCCTCATAAATACCAGATCTATGCAAAAAATATTTTACATGGTAAGTAGGCATTGAAGAATTAAATGTCAAGTATTTTTGCTCAGCATCTGGTAAGCAGAATGCTTTTTTTTTTTTTTAAAGTAAAAAACAAACCACTAAAATTTATTCTCTCCCAGAAATAGGATCATACTGTTGCAAAGCAAGTTAGCCACATATTATTAGAGAGAGAGAATATAAAAATACCCTGTACAACACTCAAATAAGTCAAAGCAACTACTGTGAGGAATACACCAGAGCGCATCATTCTTATTATAGCACTGATTTACAAATGGCACTGGGACAGTCAGAGCTCGGAAGAATAAATACACCATAAGAAAAAAAAAAGGGAGAGGGTATATTTACTGAAACTTTGCACAGCTCCATATAAGAGGAATGGAAAGGTTAAGGCGTTTGGTTTCATAGGATTTTAAGTTGATTGCAGAAAGTGAGTTTGCTGGGAATGACATCAGAACCACAAGTTATAATATCCTCATTGTATGATTAGGCATAACAACCTTTTGTTCAGTCACTGCTACTTGAGATGCTAAGACTGCTGGTAAAAACTGGTGGTAACGTAACCATTAAAACTTTCACTGGCACAATATACCTATAAGCATTTTTTTTTTTAAAGTTAGTTACTGGAAGAAACCTTGGCTTCTGAATTATATTGCACTACAGGTACTAGGCCAGAAATACCCTTACTCGGTTTTCTAAATATCAATTCAGCAGACGCACAGCTGTGATAAAATGTTACTGAAATCCCAGGATAGATGACCCTCTCAGAAAGGCTTCAAAGTAGCGAAAACATGTTTCTTCCAACTACTCGGTTACAGCAAAATGTTAGTAGTACCCAAAAGCTTATTTGTTCTCTATTAGCCTGCAGTTATTGTGCTTTCAGTTGTGATCTATTGGGATATCCCACTATAAGCAGGATCAGGCTTGGTCAGTACTGAGATTAGAGATATCCAAGGTGCTACATGAATCAATACCGGTGGCTTAGTAAGCAACAGTCTTCCCTTCAGATCAGCACTGAACCAAAGCCCCTGTGTGGTACTGGATTGCTGTAGGTACTGTCTACATCAGGAGTGGGCAAACTTTTTGGCCTGAGGGTCACATCAGGGTTCCGAAACTGTATGGAGGGCTGGGTAGGGAAGGCTGTGCTTGAAATCAGAGCCAGATCCTTCTTACTGCAACAGTCTTTTCCATTTACTTTGCAGGCAAATCTACAAACTGATCTAGAAAGACCTAAGTGGTTAAGAACCAGGAAGTTACCATCTCTGAGTTGTCACAGAAGTTGGTCATCTACCAGTTTTAAGATTAGGCAGTCAGGTGCTTGGTGAGAAGACATTCTTCACAGAGGAGTTCGCTACATCTGGTCCAGCAGTGCTTTAACTTGTTAACCTTTAGGGCACAATTCAAGACTTAATTCTTTTTTCAGGCTTTTGTCTATAGGTGAGATGAGGGTAGCCTGCTCTGGGACTAGTCCTTCGCATGACTAGTACGCACAGAGATATCCAATTGAACGTATTTTAGTAAGTAAAGAGTCAGTGCAGGGTGGAGTCTTCCCCCTTCAACACATTTTCCGCAGCTTCCAAAATAAAAATATAAGCAACAGCCCCCTCTATAAAATCATGACAATAATCCCACACAGTACACAGATTAGATAAATAAACATAATCCACTATAAAAAGGTTTGGACATCACAGATTCAGTCTTTTGCAAATACCTGTGCAAGGAGGCTTCTGGCCTAGATATTTATTAGCAAAAAGTTTGCCAAAATTGATGTTATGACAAAATATTTACTTCATATGAAAAGCCCTATGTCTCAGTTTAGAGCAAAATAAACTATCAACTTGACACAACTGTTCTTAGTCAAACTTCACATTATTGGGAACCAGCATTCAGATGATGCTGAGCAAACAAGAAAAATACTGACAAGCCCTTGGATGTGTCTTGGTGAAGTACACGCCCATAAAAAAAGTTCTCCAAGAACATGAGTGCCAAACATACACTAACCTCTTTCATGTGCTTTGACAAACCTGATATACAGTCTGCTACACCAGCTCTGAACAGACTTCCAAAAAAAGCCTATAAATCACAGCATGTTTTCTAGTTGTCAGAGTAATTCTTTGCACATTGTATGTTCGTAAGGAGTCTTTATGACCACAACACCGCATTTAAAATATGAAGTCTGATCACTTTGCTCCTAATGACAGAGTGCTTGCCAGGAGTACAGTGATGATGTGGAAGGTCAGACCGGTCGAGCCAGCCAACATGATTTTCACAATCATTGCAGCTAGAAACTTTTTCCTTGTGTTTTCTCTCTACTCCATTTTAACACCAAGTGGGGTTTCTCATCTACTGCTTCTTAGGAAAATGTTTGTTAGTTGAAGATAAAAGCAGACTCTAAACGACAGAGCTGGGACCAGCCAACCCAGAACTATCAGAATTACTAGAATTGCTTCCCCTGTTCTGCTTCACAGGAAGAATCCAAGGAGACGTCTTTCTTGGAATGTGCAGCTATGGCCCTTCTCTGCCAAGCAATTTAGTGCACATCAGTGTAATCTGACAACATTTTTACCAGACTAAGTGATATCTATAATGGGCGGATGTACCTAGGAGTCAGACAATCTTCCAAAAGGGCCTTTTTGGTATTAATCCCAGCAGAACTCCCAATACCTTTCAATTGAACAGAACATTTAATGTGCCAATGTGAATTGGCATTTGCTTTAATCTGGTACAAGCACAGAAAAGCTAGTTTTCCAGTTTCATACAAGAGATATTTAGTGTGAACTCTCACCCTTCACGAGAACATTTTCCTTTGCTTTACAATGCAGCTATAGTCAGAGAAGTGACTGTATAAAAACGGCACCTCCTTATTCATCATATCTGCTGTATGCACATCTGGGTCATGTCTGCCAGCAGCACTGCCAAGCATACAAAGTTTTGCTGCAGATCCACTACAGTCTTGGAAGAATGAGCTTCTGAATTCTATTGTTAGCTCATAGCTTTGTGTGTGGGTAAGTTCCCATTAGAGAACCTTTATTACTGGTGACAATGTGAGAGGCAAAATGAGCCCAGTTTGGTTTGAAGATCCAGGGTTGAATTTGCAATACTGGCTGTGGGAGAAATCTCTTGAGTCAGGGTGAGCAAGTTAGCTACAGAAGAGTGCGTGTGCTGAAAGTCACCGACTAACTGCACTTTCACCCCTGTCAGTGGAAAAGGAAGACAGCAGTAACAGGACTATGCACTTAGGCCCCTCTAGAGTTGCATCACAAGTACTGCAGGGGGTTAAAGAACAGAAGGCTGCTACTGGGACAAGTAGCCCAGAGTGTTTCTCTCCTTTACTGAACATGCATCAGAATGCACTTCACACAAACTGTGGGACGAAAACCTGACTAACTGCAGAGGACAAAATCCTTTTTGTTGAAATCAAGTGTCTGATATGAATCTCTACTGAACCACTGAATGGTGGCCGAGTTCTCACACAAAGAAGTTTCTATGAATTTAAATGCAGAGTGTGTATTTGCCCATAGATTACATGATTTAATTTGATGACACCCACGTTTCTTCACATTCTAAAGGACAAATGTTTCACAGTTAATATTGACAGCCTCTATTTTTAGAAGTAGATTTCATTTTGACCAGTCAAACTTACACAACCACCAGGAGTATATTTCTTTTCTCAGAATCTTTGACTTCGATTTCTCATACAGAAAGGTTTTTTTCCTTCATCTCACAGACTGCGGTGCCTGATTAGAGCAGTGTAAGTGCACAGCCTCAAGTTATATTACAAAAGTCATTAAACAAATGTCACTGATTCTCATCCCGTCACTGCCCAGCCATTATGTTCTTGTGTCTTATTGCCCTACTTTAGTAAGACAATCACTTACAGGACCAAAAAGGAGAGCAGAACATTGTGAGCACTTAGCATTCGATGCTTCCTACAAGAAGAGTAGGCGGAGGGATTTCGATGCTACTGTGCATTGCAGTCATGTTTGACATGATGGAGGAAGGACATTACTATTGGTAAGTAACGGTCTCCAACTCACATCACTCAGTGTCATATTCCCTGATACCCAAGGTAATGCTAGCCTAGGAAGTGTGGCCTGTGAGATTTTGGGACTTCGTTTCCCAGCATGCCATGCTCCCTGCTGCTTCTCCTACTTGGTAGATGGCAGGGTGGATTAAGGGAAGACCCACAGGCTCCACCACTAGACAATGTTGGGGTCTGCCATGAGGCCAGAGGAGAAGCAAGCATTGGCAAGGTATGGAGCCAGCTGTGCTATAAGGTCTTTTGCTGGATTCAGGCCCCATTCAGCCTTAAGCCATGCATGGCAGCTGATGGCTGCCTGGAATGAAAGCTGGGGAGAAGAAGAAATGGAAAGAATGGATCAGGGTAGGAAAGAGTAGAGAGAAAGTAAAGGCATGTAAAGAATTGAAGTGGGAGATTTTGGGGGGGGGGGGGGGGGGGAGAGAGGAGAGAAGCAAACTAAAGCCAGGACTCAACATTCTCTATCTGTACAGTTTATCCATTCCCACACTGTTACATTTCCCATTCAGAAGAGGGGATCTGAAAAAAAAGTGCTATCCTCGGGGCTCTGGAAAGTTGCCAGGTGTCCCTGTATCCTGCAATGTTTGGGCATCTCTGCATAGTACAATTAAGGTAATTTCCCCTTCCATTAACACCACCTCCCCTGTTAATTACAACTCCTTAGAAGTTTGAAATGTGAGCTGTTCTCTGTCTTATGTCATACGTTTACTTTGTTCTTGTGCGCTGCTCTCATGAGTGTGGCCTTGACTTCACTAAGAAAAGAACAAGGAAGGATTTCCCCCTCCCCAACAAATAGTTACATGTTTTTTCTGGTCAAGGAAACCAGAAAGAAAAAAGAAAAAAAAAACAAGCAAGCAAGATTTTTGGTCCAGCAACCTTGATGCTGTATCTTTAATATCACACCTTTTAGACTAGTGATTTTCAAACTTTTTGTATTGGTGACCCTTTTCACACAGGAAGTCTCTAAGTGTGAGCCCCCCACTAAAATAAAAATGGGGGGGATTTAATTTTAATAGGGGCTCGGGGCTGTCAGCCCCACGGAGCTGACAGCTCGCAACCCCCATGTAACCACGTTGTGACCTCTCTGAGGGGTCACGACCCCCAGTTTGAGAACCCCTGGTTTAGGCACTGGCCAGACTACTGTGTTATGGATTACGAGTTCATTTGAAAGGAGATTTGTATGAGAAACTAAGGAGAGCATGTACAGTATACACAGGAATTAGGGCTGTCAAGCGATTAAAAAAATTAATCACGATTAATCGCACTGTTAAACAATAGAATATCATTTATTTAAACATTTTTGGATGTTTTCTACATTTTCAAATATATTGATTTCAGTTACAACACAGAATACAAAGTGTACAGTGCTCACTTTACAGCACAAATATTTGTAATCTTAAATATAAAAACAAATAGTATTTTTCAATTCCCCCATTACAAGTACTGCATCCAAAAATAAAACAGTCGTTTGCATAGCACTGTTGTAGCCAGCATTGCAAGGTTTTTACGTGCCAGATGCGCTAAGAGTCATATGTCCCTTCATGCTTCAATCACCATTCCAAAGGACATGCGTCCATGCTGATAATGGGTTCTGCTCAATAACGATCCAAAACAATGCGGACCGACGCATGTTCATTTTCATCATCTGAGTCAGATGCCACCAGCAGAAGGTTGATTTTCTTTGTTGGTGATTTGGGTTCTGTAGTTTCCACATCAGAGTGTTGCTCCTTTAAGACTTCTGAAAGCATGCTCCACATTTTGTCCCTCTCAGATTTTGGAAGGCAATTCAGATTCTTAAACCTTGGGTCGAGTGCTGTATCTATCTTTAGAAATCTCACATTGGTGCCTTCTTTGCATTTTGTCAAATCTGCAGTTTAAAAGTGTTCTTAAAAATGAACAACATAAGCTGGATCATCATCCGAGACTGCTATAACATGAAATATATGCAGAATGCGGGTAAAACAGAGCAGGAGACATACAAGTCTCCCCCAAGGAATTCAGTCACAAATTTAACAAACGCATTATTTTTTTAAACGCGCATCATCAGCATGGAAGAACATCTTCTGGAATGGTGGCCAAAGCATGAAGGGGCATATGAATGTTTAGCATATCTGGCACATAAATACCTTGCAACGCTGGCTACAAAAGTACCATGAAAACACCCGTTCTCACTTTCAGGTGACATTGTTAATAAGAAGCGGCAGCATTATCTCCTGTAAATGTAAACAAACTTGTTTGTCTTAGCAATTGGCTTAACAAGAAGTAGGACTGAGTGGTCTTTTAGGCTCTAAAGTTTTACATTGTTTTGTTTGAGTGAAGTTATGTAATAAAAAAATCTACATTTTTAATTTGCTCTTTCATGATAAAGAGATTGCACTACAATACATGTATGAGGTGAATTGAAAAATACTATTTCTTTTGTTTATAATTTTTACAGTGCAAATATTTGTAATCAAAATTATAAAGTGAGCACTATGCACTTTGTATTCCGTGTTGTGATTGAAATCAATATATTTGAAATGTAGAAAAACATCCAAAAATATTTAATTTCAATTGGTATTCTATTATTTAACAGTGCGATTAAAACTGCGATGAATCACAATTTTTTTGAGTTAATCGCATGAGTTAACTGCGATTAATCGACAGCCCTAACAGGAATCCTTTTGATAAAATCGACTGCTTCAGAAGAGTTTCCTAGAAGAGCACATAGAGCAAATGTCACTGATTTCTCCAGAAGGGCACTGATTTCTAACTTAAGAACAGCCTCTTCATACAACACACTGTTTCTATGTTTAAGTTAACTGAGCTATGCTGTGAAAATACATTGACTGTTTCCTTAATATTGACCTTACACAGGACAGTCCCAAATTTTCAGGTGTTCATTTCACAGGCAGTGAAAGTAAACTAAGAGGGTGGTAGAATCATACCAGAAGGCATTAAGAAAGAAGACTAATTGCTCAATTAATGGAGACTTCTAGCTTAAGCCAGAACAGTTACACCTATATCCCATATGCCCTTTGGGTGCACTCACCACCCTCCCCCACCCCTTTACATGTAGACACGAGTTCTTTTTCAATCTATGTGAAGCATAGGCAATAAAGAAGATGGGGATATGTGAGCACACAAAGAACTCTCTGAAAGATGCAGATATCTAGGTAAGCAATTTTCAACTGCAGCAATATACCGTACTAACTTTTAGGGAACATAAGAATCAATTAAAAAAAAGACACTGAACACTGTTGTGCCATTGACAATGTATGTAGCATGAATGGAGGTGACCATGTCCTTGAAAATAGGGTGCCAAGACAGTCTGCTGCTAAAAAAAGCTAAATATTGCAAAACAGAGTAAGTAAAATACCAGACATTACTGCAAAGCCATGGGCAAGAATCCGGACACCAAGTAAAATTACTTCAAGCAGGGAGAGTTGGGCAGTTTCCACTTTCTAACCTAACCCTGCGAATCCCTCGGTGACCCTGTCTCAAGACAACCGCAATCCCTGGCAGATGCAGCATCTCATCTGGTGGCACAGAGTGCTATTTAAAGCTCTTAATTAGGAACACAGTGATTCAAGATAGAATTAAGCAACCAGCCTGCTCTGGAAATCATGAAGGCTCTGTGCACACTGGCAGGGAAACTGTGTTAGCACCTCTAACAAACCATATTTGAATACTTCTTTTGCCAACCTATTTCCCTGACTTGTGCAGCTGACAGGGCTTTATAAAGGCAAGAAAGTCTTCATAAACCAGAGACTGGGGCTTTGTCATCACTGGGAAAAGTAGGATCCATAATGCCCCATTGATGCTTTTGAAAAGCCCAACCTAGAGCACAGTAAAATTCCTCAACACCTTCCCCAGTATTAATTCAAGAGCGATCTGCCCAAAAGAAGCTAGGAATGGAGGAGTGGTGCACAGCATGCCAAAGAGGAAACATCATTTTGCAGGAGAACAAGTTAAAACAGCTAGAGACTTAAATAAAAAGGAAGACAAAGGATGACTGAATGGGCACTTTTGCACACCAATGACTATTACCTATAGCAAGGCAGAGCCACACAGTGACGTGTGTTTGAGTAGTGCCAGTAACCTTTTATTGCTCGTAAGCCGAACCAAGTGAAGCAGAGAGAAAGCAAGTCTTAATGCTAGTTTCTTATAAATATTTGATTCGTGATGCCATCTTTCTGAGGTGACCTTTGCTTATCAGGTTTCAATCTCACTCAGCAGTAATCACTACTAGAGTAAAGTTCACACAGCAACAGCAATCAAGATGTACTAAAATATCCTTTTCAATCCATCTACTCTTGTTCCTTTACGTGCTCTCTTTTCACCCTTGCAGATCTGGCTTCCCTCTTAATCCATGCTTAAGCCTTCTACAGTTTATTCCACTCCAGGCCAACAACACAACACTCTTGAAGCCCGGATATTAAAATTAAGATCTTACAGGGGAAAAAAAATAACCTTGTATAATTAAAGCTAAGCAGAGGAGAGCAGCACCTATCCTAAAGATGCAGTTCGGATGGTGTGTTTTACCTTTCCCCCACCCAGCATCTGTCTTGTTCAGATTCCAACCAGCCTGCTCTGGAAATCATGATGGGACAGGGACCATCTATTACTCTGTTTGTACCACACCTTGCGCAGCTGGGGGCCATTCTTTGTTGGCCCGTAGGTAGTACAGCAATAATAATAATAATAGCAGTAATTGCCCATGTCATAGGAAAGTGCATTTATTAATGACACTGAAAAACCAGATCACCTATAAACTTCAGTTCCTATGCAAGTTATTTCTTTGGAAGTGGCTGGAGATTTAGGGTATCCATGACATCTTTAAGGAGAAGCAGTGGTTGGCATCTCCCCCATATATCATATGACAAATATTAAAAGAAATCTCTTGGAATGCCTGTGTTCCAGTACTGCCTACAGGTCCCAGCTGATACCAGGGCCCCACTATTCTAGAAACATACTAAAATGACAGTCCCTGCCCCCAGCAGCTTACAGTTTAAATGAAAAAAGACAAAAGGTAGGTGGGGACATGGAGAGGGAGTGACCTGGCCATGGTCACCCAGCAAGTCAGTGGCAGAGCTGGGAAGAGAACCAAGGTCTCCTGAATCCCAGCCCAGTGCCTTAGCCACTAAATCGTTTTGACATGCCCCAGTTAACAGTGCTTCAACAATGGAAAAGCAAGTTTTCAATGAACGGTTAAGTAAGATGCCCTTGAAGCCTGGCAATAAGTTGCCAGAGGAATAAAACAACTCTTTCACATGCTAACTCCTCTGCCAGGTTCAATTACTAGCATAAATTGACTGCAGACAAGATTTCTCATTCATATTTTGAAACTGCTTCACTCCCATGCATAGACAGCTCCTGGTAATTTCACTATAAATGTGCTTGACCTTTTGTAGTGGTCACATCACATGAGGACAGTCAGCACTAATGCCTTTGTTCATGTTAATAAAACAAAACATACTGGTATGAGAGCAGTCTTGTGATTATTGGTCTCACTCCCTTTCTATAGACTAACCTTGTTTTCATTAGGGCTATGTGTGCAGAGGGCAAAAATGAGGTGCCCACAAGGGACTTAAAATAGATTAGCAGTGAAGCCAAGATCCCTTAATTAAGTCAGCAGCATGCAAGTAAAAATGAGGATACTTGTTCCCTAAACCAGATTAAAATACAGCTTGATTGACTCGATGACTACTTTCCACTTGTTTCATCCATCAAAGTAATTACACTGCAGCCTGTGACTGCAGTGTCTGTGTAGCTGTTTTCACGGAAGCCTGGGTCTTTTGGTAATGCTGATGACTGCAACATCATGTGAGGATTTGCAACTGAGGAGCAACTCCCACATGGGCCATGTAATCTGTTAGGCAGGGAAAGGAAGCAGAAGGTCGCTTTCTTTTGTCTCTTTTACAGGAAGTTAAGTCACGTTGGCTTGGAATAAGTTCAGGAGTTGAGCTAAGGACTGAGTAGTTGTAACTAATTTGAAAGAGTTCCAGGCTAGAAAGACAGGGAGACCAAAAAAAGAAAGAGTAACTGACAAATTACACAACAGGTTATAGAAGGAGAGAAACAAGTAATGAATCTTCATGCAATAGCCGACCTTTAGTTTTCTAATTTTTGTAGAGCTACATGTTTTAGAAGATCTAGTACAGCCTAGAATATAAATCCATTCAAACTTCTCCCGGTTTAGACAATGTATGTTGTAACAGATGCCGTTTTAGTAATCTGTCCCACAAAAATATTAAAAATGAAGAAATAGTCATATTGACCTGACCTATAAACTAGTAGTGTTTTAGAGATTTGCTTTTATAATATACTGTGCTTTAGACTTCAGCAATTTATCTGTATATACAGAAGTGCAGGTCACCAATGAGACTTTTCATACAGCACTAGATACAGAACAGCAGGATGTTATCCTGGAACCAAAACACAGATCTCATCTCCCCCCCTCTCCCATTCCCTCTCCCTCCCCCCCACCTAACCTGAAAGCACTTAATAGGATGTTCTAGATTAACACTATTTCCGTATTTCCCAGCATTGCATCTAGCAGGTGAATGCTCAGTTTCAGGTAGAAAGAGAAAGTAGTAAGGTGACTGGGGGGAGGGGGGAAGAGGGAGAAAAGAAAGGAGTAACTAGGGTAGATTGATTTTTTTTTTTTAAATCAGCAATTCTGATCACAATTTAAATGAGTAAACAAAACTGATTTAAATCATTTGATTTCAATCTAGTTCTGCATTTGTACTTTTTATTTTCCTAAAGGAAGGCTCATTCTCATTGGTCGGTCACCATTAAAACATGCTTATTTGCAACCAACTAAATTTGGTACTTTTTGCTGACACCGTCTATACACATTTATTTAAGCAATTATATGCCTGGAATAAATTGATACATTAAACAGTAATAGGTCACCAGGACCAGATGGTATCCACCCAAGAGTTCTGAAGGAACTCAAACATGGAATTGTAGAACTATTAACTGTGGTATGTAACCTATCACTTAAATCAGCATCTGTACCCGATGACTGGAGGGTTAGCTAATGTAATGCCAATTTTTAAAAAAAGGCTCCAGAGGCGATCCTGGTAATTACAGGCCGGTGAGCCTAACTTCAGTACCAGGCAAATTGGTTGGAACTATAGTAAAGAACAGACTTATCAGACACAGATGAACAGGATTTGTTGGGAGAAGAGTGAACAGCGCTTTTTAAAAAGGAAATTGCCTCACCAATCTATTAGAATTCTTTGAGGACAGCCAACAAATATGTGGACAAAGATGATCCAATGGATATAATGTACTTGGACTGTCAGAAAGCCTTTGACTAGGTCCCTCTCCAATGGCTATTAAGCAAACTATATAGTCATGGGATACGAGGGAAGGTCTTCTCATGGATCAGTATCTCGTTAAAAGATAGGGAACAAGAGGTAGCAATAAATGGTCAGTTTCAGAATGGGGAGATGTAAATAGCAGTGTCCCCTAGGGATCTGTACTGGGATCAGTTTTGTTCAACATATTCATAAATGATCTGGAAAAAGGGTGAAGAGAGAGGTGGGAAAGTTTGCAGATGATACAAAATTACTCAAGATAGTTAAGTCCAAAGCAGACTGCGAAGAGTTACAAAGGAATCTCACAAAACTTGGTGACTGAATTTCATCTGCCATTTTATTGCAAAGTGCAAAGTAATGCATACTGGAAAACATAATCCCAACTCTACATACAAAATAATGGGGTCTAAAATTAGCTGTTATTAGTCAAGAAAAATCTTGGCGTCGTCATGGATAGTTTCTCTGAAAACATCCGCTCAATATTCAGCAGCAAACAAAAAAGCTAACAGATTGTTAGGAATCAGGTAGGAAAGGGATAGATAAGACAGAAAATATCATAATACCACTATATAAATCCATGTTATGCTCACACCTTGAATACTGTGTGCAGTTCTTGTTGCCCCGTCTCAAAAAAGATATTAGAAATGGAAAAGGTACAGAGAAGGGCAACAAAAATGATTAAGGGTATGGAACAGCTTCCATATGAGGACTTTTCAGCAGGAAGAGAGACAACTAAGGGGGATATGATAGAGGTCTATAAAATCTTGACTAATGTGAAGACAGTGAATAAGGAAGTGTTCTTTATCCCTTCTTATATCACCAGAATCAGAGGTTACCCAATGAAATTAATAGGCAGCAGGTTTAAAACAAACAAAAGGAAATATTTCAGTCACATGATGCACAGTCAACCTGTGGAACTCATTGCCAGGGGATGTTGTGAAGGCCAAAACCATACTTGGATTCAAAAAAGAATTAGGTAAGTTCATGGAGAATAGGTCCACCAATGACTTAACTAAGATGGTCAGGGATGCAACCCCATGCTCTGTCTCTCTCTAAGCCTTTAACTGCCAGATGCTGGTACTGGTGATGGATCACTTGACTATTGCCCTGTTCATTCCTTTTGAAGCATCTGGCATTAGCCACTGCCAGAAGATAGGGTACTGGGCTAGATGGACCATTGTTCTGACCCAGCATGGCCATTCTTATGGAGCTTAATACATTTATTCAGATTCTTAATTTTTACATTAAGTTACTAAATGGTGAATGATGCATTTCTTATTTCAGAGATTATTTTACTTGGGATTTGTGTCAAGTTGCATTTGGATGGAAACTGGAATTCAATTAAAAATGTACAAAACCAGGCCTTTTAAGATTGTATTTATTGTTAAAGAAATCTATTTTAAGTGTGCAGGATACATAAAAAGTTTATCAAAACATATTTTATATTTAAACAAAAGAAATATTAACTATAGTAAGTGAACTGAAGATTGAAAATCTGACCCCCATGGTGAACAGGAACAAAGGTATTTAGGTGCCTACAGCTGCAGATAGAGGCCTAGTGGGATTTTTAAAAGCGCTTAAGTTTAGGTACTTTATCAAACCCACTAGGCCCCTATTCTGCATCTTCAGGTGCCTTTGAAAATCTGGCCCCAATGTTCTTCAAAATCTTAGAATTAGTAGACCTCTTCCCTCTCTCCCCTGATTTTAATTCCTAGATTTGAAGAGGGAAAACGAGCTCTTCTGCTTCTTCAACTCCCAGTTGGTTTCTTAACTTTGAATGAATTAGTCCAAGTGAAGAAAGTATTCTCTCTGCACCCATAAACTGAACTTAGCCAAAAGTAATTAAGATAAAAGCTTTTCTGCACTCCAGAAACCCAAAGTACTTAAGTTTGGAAAAATGTTAATACCAGCATTCACTCCACTGTAACAATGGAAGATATAGATACTTAATGCAGTAACATGACATTGTGACATTATTTACCATGCTTGAGTTGACCTCAAAAGTTAAAGATGCCCCCCAAGCACACATTCTGTATAAAAGAGCAGCACCCTTTAACTTATTTGGGGGCTCACTGATGCAGCACATTTACATTATTTTGTTGTAGTAAGTTTATGTCAATTTCAAATTTAGTTTTAAACAGGTTTACTTTTAAAAAAAAAACTCATTTAAATAAAAAAAATCTGATTCAAATAAAACTAACGGATTGATTTAGCAAACAGATTTTTATCCACCTTGGACCAAAACACTTCAAGCCTCCTACACCTTTCCTGGGAAACCTGTATCTCTCAAATAGACATATTCATGTGACAACCACTGTAGAAAATAGATTCCAGTCTAGGCATCTGTAGGTGTCACAGCAACCAATGTGTCTAGCCATTGGTACGAAACAGTGATGCATGACCTCATGTCAGTGTCACAACCCAGTGCCACAGTACGGTTTCTACTGAAGACTCAGTGTTGAGCTACCAGAGAAAGGACTGTCCTCCCCTTGGAAAGGTGAGCCTTTCAGTACAAGTAAGACTGATCAGCTGCAAATGAGTTCATTAATACGAGCTTGTCTAAACATGGAGTTGTTTCAGATTCACTGTTTCTGATTAACCCCACGTGTGGACACTTACTCCACAATAAATCTATTTCACTTTAAATTCACATGCTACAATTCTCAAGTTTAGCTAAGCCCTTGGACTCTGCCTACCCATCCTTAAATCTGCTGAAAATGATTATGTCCCACTGCCTCAGCGCCAAAGTTTACATAAATTTACATAAGAACAGACTGATGCAGATGTGCGTGTTCCAAAAATTTAAAATAGTTCTCTTAAGAAGTTACTACAAACCCACCAAATTTAGATCCTACTTTGCCTAGCAAGTGACTGGCTTGAGGCAAAACAATTAATACTGCATTATATTTTTGTTGCAATCACTTCCGGTTTAAGTAAAACCTGACACAATGATCCAATTCCAAGGCTGCAGGCTCACATTTATAGCACTGTTACCTTGAACCAGTTTACAGGGAGTATGTTTTGCATCATGATCAGTGCCCACAGTTTCAAAAACAGACGCTTTAGGCTGGTACAAGTGGAGGGTAACTACCTAGTGTACACAGAATCCTGTGCTTATCTAAAGATACATCCAAATGTGCACTCATCTGGGAATAAGACTAGAAGGTTTTTCAGTTTGAATTTTAACCAGTCCTCCTACGCAAGATGCATTTTTGTGAACTATTTATATATAATTGAACTTCTCTACATCTCTGGGGGTGGATGTCAGAATCTTATGTTACAAATGTGAATGTAAAATGCAAGGAAAATCTTGTTTAAAAAAAAGACTTAAGTGAGTTGGCTTTTCTTTTGACCTTTGCCCTGCCTGTTAGGAATAAGGAAGGAAGTTCCAATTTGCATGCATTCAATATTGTGTTGATTAAGGAAGCTTATTTCTTTAGAAAATGCCTCTGCTGTTTGAACAAAACATGCAAATCATGACAATGGCGGGTACCTGTCCCTTTGTTGGCTTGAAGAGATCATGCACATTTCAGAACCCCACAGTGGAAGATGCATTTTCAGAAATTGTAAATCATGAATTAATGGCTAAGAAATAGATACTGAAAAATGTACAGAATACACCATGTCATGTCTTATGCAAAGGATGATCAGTATTTAAAGATGGGCAACCTACAATCACCAATCCACATTCATTCACTTCATATTGGAAAACTTTAAGTGTATTTGTAATTTACTTTTTCTGTTCCATCGTCTCTTAAGGGTTTCCGTGCTTCTATCATTCATTCTAATACAGGGAAATGACTGATTATGCTGTTTCTACTCATCTCTGTTCCGCACTTGGAACGCCAATTCTTTAGATTTCACCATAAACCTGATGAGAAGTTGGAGAGTCACTTATTTGTACTGTGGTTTATAGATTGCCCCATCAGGGCAGTGGTTTATATTTTGAAATCTGGCAATTGTACTGAGAGAAATGTAAGCTTTATTCAAGTATAAATACAAACATATTGCCCCCCCCCCGTCCCCCTTTTTTTTTTAAACACTAATTCTAGCAACTTAAGCCCAGCAAAAAGAGTGTGTGCTTCAAGGTGTAGAAATCAATGTTTATAGGAAACCTTATTCAAAATCACACCCGGGAGTATTCTGAATGGCATATTTACATGAACCAGGAATACCAATCCCATTAGAATTCTGTGCTTTGTGCCACAGAGAATGCTGTATGCAAGCATGCTTACAATGTCCATGAAAGAGTCCGAGCAAGAGAAGGGCTTGTGTTTTCATGTCGGTTGGTTTGCTAATGGAAGACAAGGATGTTTTTAGGTTTCACTAATAGGAGTCAGAGTTCTGGTACGTACAGCACTTTAAACTTAGTGCCACCTTCCAAAGACACTTAGGACAAGGACTCAAATTCTTCCCCAGTGTGGACCACATTAGTACAGAGCATTGGCCTAAACCACCTGCCTTTCGCATCATAATTACATGACAGCCTGTGGAACACAGAACTATGGAAACTGCCATACACAGCAAGCTAGTGGCTTATCAAATAAAAATTATCAGTGCCAGATGCTTCAGAAGTAGAAGGGAAGAAAGATTTATAACCTGCTGGGGAGGAGGGAGGGAGTTTCTTACTGATCCTTGTCACTTAATTGTTGGTTTAAGAGCTGACACACAAGGGTGTATTTATCCTTTCTAAAATATCTTTTCCTTTTCCCAAAGGGACTGCATACGTTCTTGTCAGATCCTTTTCTGAATCTACTATGCCAGAGGTGGGAAAATTTTTTGGCCCGAGGGCCACATTTGGGTGGGGAAATTGCATGCAGGGCCCTGAATGTAGAACTGGGGCAGGGGGTTGGGGTGTGGGAGGAAGTGTGTGAGGGGGTGCAGTGTGCAGGAAGGGGCTTAGGTCAGGGGGTTGGGGTGCAGGAGGGGTGCGGCAGGGGGCTCAAGGCAAGGGGTTGGGGTGTGGGCTCCGGCCTGGCACTGCTTATGTCAAGCGACTCCAGGGTGGCAGCGGTGCGCAGCAGGGCTAATGGCCCCACGCCACTCCCGGAAGTGGCCAGCAGTCTGGCAGTGGCTCCTGGGGGTGGGGTGGGGCAAGCGGCTCTGCCGCGCGCTGCCCTCGCCTGCGGGTACCACCCCTGAAACTCCCATTGGCCGCTGTTCCTCGTTCCTGGCCAATGGGAGCTGCGGGGGGCGGTGCCTGCAGGTGAGGACAGCACACGGAGCCCTCTGCCCCTCCCCCCCCGAGGATGTCCCACAGGCCGGATTGAAAGCCCCGATGGGCCGGATCCAGCCTGCGGACTGTAGTTTGCCCTCCCCTGTACTATGCTCTTGGCTTCAATGACAGCCAGGGGCAGCGAATTCTTCAGGTGAAGTGCATGGTGTAGAAAAGCATTTCCTTTCATTAGTTTTAAGTTTGTCGTCATTCAGCGTCCTTGAACGTCTCCTTATTTGTGGGAGAGGATAATTAGGAGCCCCCATTTGCACTTTCTACCTTTCTTCATTTTGTATAGCTATCATGTACAACCCCCACCCCCATCGAGTCCCAATCTTCTCTCTTTTCGTATGGAGCTTTCCCCATGCCTCTAATCATTCTTCTTATTCACCCCTAATGCTCTTCTATATTCTTTCTGAGGCAGGGAGATGAGACACGAACACAGTATTTCAGGCAAGGACGTGCTATTACTTATATTACTGCTTTCTGGCATCTAATAGCTGCAACGTCTGGGAATTCGGCAAGATCTAAAAAAGCTACTTCAGTGTGCACTGCTCGTCCTCCTCAACTCCTTACTGCAACCTAATGAATTCTAAAGATTTCTACAAGAATTTAGCCAGCCTGTGGCAGATAAGAGATTTTGTGCAACATGGATCTTCTGCAATTCAGCAGGCATAACCACAAAGGTAACTTGATGGAGAGGAGATACGAGACAGCTTGGTCATAAAGGCTCAGAAGCGCCACATCCGGGGTGTTATGGATGTGAAGAGAGAAGAGGAAAGCAGATACCCTGAAATATAAAATAGGAGCCAAATAAATCTAGACCCAGGCCCACAATGTGCATTATGTGCCACAAGCAAGAGCAGGGCGCCTCCCTTTACTGTTGCCGAAGAAGGAAAATAGCTGGCCCATGCATCATGCAGTTAACATGTGATGCAGGACCACTCAGCAGTAACCTGCTCTGCTTGTTAAGAATAGTCCTTTCAAGACCTCTTTTGAAGAGAGCTGTGTGTGGCACAGACCAATTCAGCGAATCCTGCCCCAAGGCTAGTCCTGTAGGTCTAATGATATGGTCAGTTTAAGGTTCAGTTCAGTTTGAACTATCAGAGTTGTTAATGCTAAGACCAGCAACCAATACTATCAGACATACATATATGCCATGAAACCGCATGCCAATTTTAGTTATACAAAAGGGCTCAAAATGGCCAGTGTGTACATACCTTTCCTCACTGTTCCTGGATTATTCCTGAAAGAAAAAACATTGGACATGAGTGTTACCTTGAAATGATCACACAGAACTAGTTAGCATCTAGTGCACACTTACACCCTTCACAATGGAACTCAGAATGTTGCAAAATGTTGCCGTCTGCAACATCAGATACTGGAAGTCCCTGAGGTTATAGCAGCCTAATGGTATCTGATGGCACAAACTAAAACTTCCATGAAGAAGGGTCACTTCAGTTGTACAGCATTCAGTAAATCACTTTCTAGCCAGGGGCTGAAAGTCAAAATGATAGAAGTGATGACCAAAGCTGAAGGAAGCAAAGAGACATCCAAGGGCAAGAAGGTATTTGGGCATACAGCAGAGCCAATGCCTGAGGCACTCCATGTTGGCAGGGATAAGGGGGCAGATAAAGGACGTAACCAGCATGACTCTGTAGTACTGTGCATTTTTCACATAACCAGCATTCTTTAACGAGTCAGTCTTTTCAAAAATGTATTCTGCTTCATAGTTTTTAAAACACAAGGGGGAAAGAATGAATCAAGTTTATTTACCCACAGCTCCGAGTAAGAGATTTAAGCAAACTCAGTTGGCTTTGCATGGCATTAAAGATTCTTAATGAGACTACTATAATTTCTAAGCAAAACTTTTAAACCAGAAATTTCCACTTGTCAACATTGACTAAGTCAGATACCTTTACAAGCTAAAAAGCTTTGTGTACTTCCAACTTTGGGCTCTAGTTTTAAAAACGGACTAGCAGAGAACTTGGAGCAAGCTGAAAGCTGGAAAACCATAACCTTCCTATCAAGCAAATTAACCTAAAATGGAACAAGTGACAGGGACATCATTACAGGAACCAACCTGATTTTCTGGCATGCTGTTTTATTACACTGAGTAGTGGGGGCAATGAAGGCAACAGGAAATTCATATCCCATGATCAGCTCACTTGTAATGGCCTAGGAAAAGGGTGGCCTTAGAAGGGATTAATGGAATTTTACCAGTTTACTCAAATCATTTACACAAAATACATGTCAGAAACACGCCAGTACTTCTGAACCTTATGAACCTATGTCAGAAGACCTTAGCTTGCTATCCTGCTACAGGTTCAATAGGTGCAAGAGCAAGTTCGATACCCAATGCATTCTCATACATCCTGACACATGCATCTTACGTTAAAACATCTAATTTCATCTTTCCATCATTTTTTACCGGTCTCTTTTTTAAATTAGGAAAATCTAACTGACTGGTCAGTTTCATCTGAGCTGCACATTCTCATGCACTAGCTGAATTCTATAAAGTTTAGTTTGCACGTGCAGCACAAGTGTCACTTAAAAAACCTTTTCAATATAAAACGTGTTATGGAAAGATCTCTATTAGCTGTAGGCTTTGCAAAAAAACCACCTACTTTTAAAAGAAAAAAAGTTTGAGACCAAATTTGACCTGGCCATGTCCCTTTAATCCCCAATTTGCATTCGTTCAATTTAAAGTTCTAATTTCACTCGTTAAAAAGGCGCAAGACAGACAGGTTTCTATTGCAATTGTCACAGTGTTGCTAAAGTGACAGACTGAAGACAACCAATGGTCTATCTACTAGAACAGTGTCTAAGAGCAACCAGTGTTGGATAAATTACTGAGGAAGGCACAAACTCCCCGAGAATTCACCTAGCTTTGTCATACTCCAAGACAAATGAGCATGATCACTGGCTACTGAATTTTTTTCATCCGGGAGAGCAAATTACAGTAACTCCCCACTTAACATCCTCTCGCTTAATGTTATTTCGATCTTATGTCCCTGCTCCATTACAGAACGTGCTCGTTTAAAGTTGTGCAATGCTCCGCTATAACGTCATTTGGCCGCCTGCTTTGTCCACGGTTGGCAGCCCCCCCATCAGCTCTCCTACGCGGCCCCCCCCCCAGTGCCTCCAGTCCACTGGCAGACCCCGCGGATCAGGGCCTTCCCCCTGCTCCCCCCACCTCCTGCCCGAGGCAATCAGCTGGTTTGCGACCTTCAGGAGGCAGGAAGGAGGGCGGAGGAGCAAGGACGCAGTGTGCAGGCTCCCCCTCCCTCCTGCCCGTGGCAATCAGCTGGTTTGCAGTGTTCGGGGGGGGGGGGGAAGGGAGGCTGCGTGCCGCGTCCTCACTCCTCTCCGCAGCCTCCTGAACGTCGCAAGACAGCTGATTGCCACGGGCAGGAGACAGGGGGAAGGTGCTGATCTGCAGGGTCCGCCAGCAGGCGGGAGATGCTGGAGGGGGGTGTAGGGGAGTTGATGGGGGGCTGCCAGCCTGTTTAATACCTGTATTAATTGCTTGTTTAAAATGTATATAACGCCTTTTGTCTGGCAAAAAAAAATTTCCCTGGAACCTAACCCTCCTCCCCCATTTACATTAATTCTTATGGGGAAATTGGATTCGCTTAACATCATTTCACTTAAAGTCGCATTTTTCAGGAACATAACTACAACGTTAAGTGAGGAGTTACTGTACAATGCAAAAAGTTACCAGCGCATTTTTACAACTAAAGTACTACTGCCATCTGCCAAGATGATTTCAACTAGTGTAATGAACTCTTTGCTCTTACAGCTGATGGAAAATGCAATCAATACCTGCTGTTACAAGAATACAAGATATGGACAGTCCAGCATTTTCTCAGGAACTTTAAAATCATTTTGATAATATAATCCCACCCACCCTATTACAGTTTATACCTTAAAATCTGACGCATAAGCATATGAGAAACACAACCAGCAGTGTCAGGTACATGTGCCAGTACTCAATATTTTCCAGTTTCAAGGAAGAGCCCATGTTCATTTCATGAGGATACACTTTCAACAATTCAGCTAGTTGAGAGTGGTTGGAGATGAGGAAAATGTATTACAATAGGTAAAAACAGCCAGATACACATTTAAATTCTATGTGGTTTGGTGTCAAAATTAATTTGTAGCACTGAAGTTAGGTGATCAAGATTGCTCAGCCTCTGCCAGCGAAATGAGGTTTCAATTCTCTGGAGAACTACTGTAAATCTGAAGAGAAGGGTGGGGAGGGGGAAACAAAAATATTTGTAAAAATTAATGGGATTCTTTCCACAACTGCTAGAGAATGTTTTTCAGGCATTTAGCCAACACTGCTTCAGAGAGTAAAAACGCATGTGGGCTTTTCACAGCTCTGTACTGGAACATTAAAACAAAAAAGCCAGGCTCAGTGAGGCAGCTAGGCAACAGTCACTTTGATGCAGGAAAAACTACGTCAATCGGCTGCATCACTGCTGAGGCTCTGGGGTCGGGGAACCCTCCTACAGTGGATCATTGCCCACACAGTGAGTTCAGTTTACTGTTCTTGTCCTCAGTTCTATAAGCTCAGAGAGGGGAGGAGGAGGAGGGAAAGCAAAAGCAAAGCATCACTTTTCACTTGAGTGAAAGGACAAAGCTGAATCACACACTTACACACACACACACACGAGTAATAAGGCAAACCAGTGTGTTTGGAAGGTTAAATAAAAAGGTAACACTGCAAAGGACTGAACTGTCACATGCTAAGCTAATCAGGAGTTGAACATACTGCAAGTTACCATTATGTACAGGTTCTTCTGAATTCCACCTTGAGACCTCAGGGGGTGGGGGTGGGGGGGCACTGAACAAAAGATACAACAAATCCCACATCCCCTTCTGCGTCTACACAATACAGTGGCAACTCTGTCGAGACTCCTGGTTTAGTGTATAAAAATTAGGCAGGATCATTTTGGTCCTCATGCTGGTCAGTCCCCTCTCTGATTGGGATTTCTCCAACTTGCACTCTGGTGAGTATTTCTATTCAAACAGAGCAAGCCAGAGCAGCTCATTTACAGCTTTAATACCACTTTTCTGTGCAATTTCATTTTAATATAGGCCATTAACTACCTGTTAGAGACGTGTTTTACAACCGGCTCCCAACTGTCTGCAGAACTTAATTTAAGCATACGAAAAAGACAGGACTTAACTAAACCAGAAGTGCAATTTCTAGCAATCATGTTTTACTCAGAAAACTGATTCTCAGTGCCTCAAATTCCAATAATTAGTTAAAACAGGACTTAAGTCTCATTTCCCCCCTCTATTTTAACCCTTTCTGATCTCCAGAATGAGTCTGGTGATAGTCTCATGGATGCAGATCTAAAGTTCACCCCACTAGTGTCATAATGCAGTAATGACTTACTGAGTCATTCCAGGACAGACTTTTTTTCTTATTCATGCTGGGAAAATGAAGAACAGCAGGAGAAAGAGGAACCACTCAGAAAAGCAGGTCACTACTCAGAATACTGCTGCACCTTAATTTGCCCCAGATACCAGACGTATCAGATTCCAGATATGGACCATGTTGACTTGTTAGTGGCATTTTTCAATAGGTCAGAAAATCTGAGGTTGCTAAGTGGTGCCATAGAAGATAACTTGTGAATTTCTCAATAATAATTTACAACCAACCATTCAAGGAGTTTTGCTGTGAGATCATACAGATGACTTTAGTCTTTGTCTGTGTAGCCACCGGTCTCATGCAACAGATCCCTTACATTAAAAAAAATGTGATATCGACAACAGAACTGCTTAACTCCCAAAGCATATGGACTCTGCTATGCCACAATTTTGTTCCTGAGAGTAAGCTAGCATCAGCGTTGGTATCTACAGCACAAATAGCATAATTAGTTCTGAAAATAGTCCCCAGAGTGGAGAAAGCTTGAATGTAATTTAGGGACATTTAAGGTATTTTTCCTATCACTGTTCAAAATAAGTGAACGTTCTATTTCTATAAAATCATTGGAAACTACTAAAACAATTTCCTCTCTATTGGTTGCACAGTAGTTTATTGCTGTCGGGTTGGTCGTTGATGTTTAGTGATTAAAAAGACATCTGTTTCGGGAAAATATCTGCTTATAAAACATTATTTTGGACCCTGCAAACAGGCTAATCTTAGCAGTGTCCCACTGAAGAAAATGTATTCATAAGATTCAGATTGCACATGTTTTAACTAGAACCGTTTAGAGAAGACAATGCAATATCAGCTGGTCTCTTCAACATGGTGTTTTTCAAAGAGCTTTAGATAGTGAGCTCTTCAGGGTAGGGACTGTGTACTGCTCTACACAGTCGGTACCGAGCACAAGTTGGCCCTGATCATGCTTGATCCATAGGCACTACTGTAACCATGATGAATAATAATCTACATGCTTATAGAACGCTAGAATGAGAAGTGCACAGTTCTTAGCAGCAGCAGTTCATCTCGGAAAGAAAGGATTCATTTATATTTAGAAATAAAAGCAGGGCAGACTCCGTGGTTATTTGCTCCATCACAAAGCATTACATAACGTTCTCTGGAGAACGGCCATCATTACAAAATAAGAATAATTATGAATGTGTGAAAGCATAGGGGTGCATTGTCTTGTCAGTACCGAGTGGAGATTGTCAGCAGCTTGCAGAAGCAACGGTATACAGAGTAGCCATCATTCAAAAAGTAGTAAGTAACTGCACAGGAACCAATCAGAACACTGCAATTTTAGACTGGATGCAAAAATGGGCATTAGCATTTCACCCCAAGTTGAGTCTTAACTAGATTATACCTTGAACATCCAATGTCTGAACATTATAATTAAAACGAAGGGTCAGCAAAGGGACAGACTGTGTTTTGAAAAGATCCTGTATATGGGTGCATTGGAGGTGGCTGGCAGCTGCTTTGACATTAACTATTACTAGGGCTAAAAACCATCAGGAAGAACATGCCTAAGTCTTCAGTGTCTTGCTCTCCTCCTCCACCCACCCACTTTATCCACCCCCTCTATAAAGTCACCTTCATGCTAAACCTCAGAGTAAAACTGCCACACATTCCACTCAGAGTGGGCTGTTTGTCAAACTTTGCCTACATTTGTCAGCTGAGCAGCTGAGGCTAGTGAGTCGCACTGCCTACTCCCCCGACCTGGAGGAATCCGTGCCCTATGTGCAAGCCTCTCTCCACTGCACATAAGGTTTTGTTTTTGCAGCAAAAGGTTCAGAGAAATAAGAAAATCCATCATCTGAGATTTGTATTTAATAAACCTGTAGACAAGAGGAAAAAAGAAACACGTGTGTGGCAAAGAGTTGAGGGCAAGATTTTAAAAATCCACTGGGACATGTGCTTCTAAATCCACTAGGTGCCTTTGAAAATCTAATCTTAATCCATGAAGCTATTCTCCTAAATCAGACTCCTTCAGATCTCAGAATCCTGAAGGACCAAGTTCATACAAAAAGCCACTGACGTCTTTTCAGGGAATGTTGCATTTTGACCATTTTCAGAATGCTGTGACTGTTGTGGGTTATGAACTATAGGGCTCAGCATCCAAACTTGAGGCATAACCCTGTAGAGTGCTTTCAACTGCCGCTGAGGTCAGTGTGGGAGGAGGGTACTTGGCATCCCACTGGATCAGGCCTTTGGGCTCATCCAATGATTTTAAAGAGTGATTACACGCAGGGTGGAGGAGAAAGGCTAAAAGGAGAAAAAGCCCTCATTTCATGCTATGCGTATGGTAGTTTAGGGTAATTCTGGATTAAGAGAGCAAAAGGGGTTTATCTGAAAGAACAGAATAGGTCAAAGCAAGGGGCAACTTTCAATGAAGTTTAAGTTTTACTCAGACACCCTGATCATCTTTCTGGGCACTGTTTAAGGCTATGTCCTCACTACGGGGGGAGGGGGGGGTCGATTTAAGATACGGAAATTCAGCTACACGAATAGCGTAGCTGAATTTGACGTATCTGAGCCGACTTACCCCGCTGTGAGGACAGCGGCAAATCGACCTCTGCGGCTCCCCCGTCGACGGCGCTTACTCCTACCTGCGCTGGTGGAGTACAAGCGTCGATTCGGGGATCGATTGTCACGTCCTGACGAGATGCGATAATTCGATCCCCGAGAGATCGATTTCTACCCGCCGATTCAGGCGGGTAGTGAAGACGTAGCCTAAGATTAGTTAAATTCTTTGCCTGGGATGACAGATAAGGCAGCAGGATGCTGTAGCTCATCGCTGCTTCCACCCTGTGTTAACACCTAATTTAGGATCAAAACAAGTGCTGCAATTTAAAGTGTGGGTAATTGCGATGGAGGGGATGTAATGTGAATGCCCCAGATAGCATCCTTACTATTACACAACTAGCTTGTAGAAAAGGTAAAAGGAGACGCAGAAAGCTAGGAGGAATTAGTCACTGAAGACTAAAAACACAATCAAAATATATTTAGTCCATGCATCCATTCACCCCCTCCTTCACCACGCTCACACAAGGGATTTCAATATTCCACAGACATTATATGCATAGCAGCCCAGCATTAAAGTAAATGAAGTAAAACTAATTCTCTGCCGGAGAATGTAATTGCTCTGACAACAGACAAGCAGCTCCCATGGAATGGAATTGAAAATATGAAGGCAGATGATCAGGTCACTAGGAAACTGCTCCCCAGCATGGTAGGAAGAGAATAATGGCCTCACAGCACACAAAATTTTCAATCTGGAATAAATGGTTAAACTCCAGTGATAGGAATATTGGTCTGTTTTTATTCCCCAAGATTGGAAGGAAGCCCTAGCCAGAAATAATAGGCAAGTTACAAGAATCAGTAGTAATGAGATGTGTCTGTTCTGACCCTTAGTGTTTTGTCATCAAATGTAAACATCCCTCAATTTTGCCACTAATGGGCAAAACAGCCCCTGAAGTTCCCTCTGTGCAAGGTCAGTTTCCTCCCCTTCCACACTACAGGTAGGAAGATCCTTCCACAACCTCCTAAGAAACAAAGTGAGCTACATTACATTCTTCATAGAAATCTTCTTGGTTTCAACATTGGTTTTGAGCACAATTATCAGAGCCACAGCTCAACACCCAAAAGAGTTCAAGTTACCACTACTTCCAGGCCAACAGTTCAATGGCCAACCTGGAAGGGTTAACAAGGCTACTCTTAATCCTCCTCTTCAGTCTTCTGCAAAAGCGAACTGTCACTTGGAACAGATCTTTAGACTAAAAGGTGCCCTATACACCAACTGCCTCCTTTCAACCATGCTTTAAAGAGTTTCTAGATGCACCAGATCACCAGCTGCAGAGAAGTTACTATATTAAAAAGGCTTGAGCATCTCCCCCTCCTCTTCCCATTCAGTAATTCTAGGCAAAGAAAAGAGCAGACGTTCCAGACTTATCTACACTGGGGATTTACCTGTGTTACACTCAGTGATAGCCAGCAACAGTTGGGTTTACACTGGCGCAGCTCTCTTATGTAGACAGGCTATAAAACACAATTAGCACCAGAATAAGCTTATGTCAGTTTCAAGAAGGGGTAAACTGCATCTGAGATAAATTGTGGCCTAGAGCATCTTAGCCTTTACACCAAGGGTTTGCCCCAGAACAGCTGTGGCTAAAATTCCCAGCATACACAAGAGCTCTGTAGAATACTAGTTGCTCCAATTACAGTAACATCTGCAGCTAGTTCTAGGGTGCTTGCCCATAATGTTAGTTATTGAGAGCTACAGGTGATGGCTAGTAATTTGTAAAGAATTTTGACAGTAGCAAATTTGCTGCTTACCAATGCTCAGAGAGCATTATGCATTCTTTGGTCTCATTAGTTTACAGATTCTGCAAGAGTGACTAATTACACAATCCCCCACACTTAAAAATACCACGAGCTAGTCCATCTGTAGCATCACAAGCTTGGGCTCGAGACAGACTGGGATCAAGACTAGAGAATATGGGCACAAGACCATAGCACAGTGAGATAGCTAGGATATGAAAAGGGAAGCAGTGGATGTTGAGCTGGGCAATCATGAAGAGTCACGTGACATCTAATGTGGCCACCAGTCACAGTGCATTGCTTCTCCCGTTGAAGATCTGTTCGAGAGGGACAGTTGAATAGCAGGATTTCTGACTCAATGCTCCTGCAAGCTCATTTTATGCTGTGGATTGTTCTACAGCTGAACCTTGTGGGAAAATACACACCATTTGAAAACAAACACCCATTAGTACCAGATGAATCAGTGTCAGTCAGCTCAGTCCCTGACTACTCCGATGCAGCAGAAGTCTGAGTCTCTGAAATGTCAGAGTAGGAGTCTGAAGCTTATTAATGCCTCATCAAGCGCTTAAATAGTCAGAAGAGTGAGGTAGTGGGCCATGTGTAAGTCAAGTCAGTGCCAAATAAGGGGCTGGCTGAGGATTCTGTTAGAGTCTCTAAAATAGGATTTGTTAAAAATAAAAAGTTCATTTGGTTACAGCATAATAAGGCACAACGCACTGTTCGGAGTCTGAAGTAAGACACACGGCAGCAGCGAGAGACACACCTTCCCTTAGGCCCAGTTTGACGCTATTTTCTGTCATGTTATGAAGTTTACTTTTTAAAAAGAAAGAAGGAAAGAAACCATCAGCTAACGGGGGTCTTCCAGTGGGATGCATGGGGCTAGATGACAAAGATCAGCAACCCACTGGCTGAGAGGTCAGTTCAAAACATAATTTAACAGAAAAAACATAGGGCAGAGGAGGCTTCAACGGGAAGTTCATGGCAAACCATGCAACAGCAGTGATTGTTTGAGTATTTGTGTTGTCTAGTTGTAGTATTTAAACGGAGTCACTGAAATGTAGCAACAGACAGCTGAGTCCAGGTCTGGTTTTATTGGAGGGACCCTGCCAATGCCCCCCACCCACCCACCCACCCACTCCCCCTCTAAAATCAGAACTAGACCCAGGCACCCTCTCCCAAACTCAGCAGATTAAACAAAAACAAAAGCCTATTTACTTAAAAGTCACTTTAGACTTAGAGGTAGGTATCTCACTTCAAATGAGGGGTACTTTAAACCTGCAACAAGTGAATCATCACTGAGAGCAGAAGAACGCTTCCGTACTCCCCACCAAAAACAAGTCAAAATCTGATGCCAACTAAAATTGGCTGACAATTTAGGAACTGTGCTGCAACAGTAAAATATGATGCATATTTAAACCTACACCTGTGTGGCTGAGAACTGCAGACAAGCAGCAAAGATATTCTGCTGCAAGGCTAAACACTCCGCTTTAAATGATACACTTGCTGGCATAGTGAATCAAAGCCAAGAATCTGATAGAAGCTGAAGAGCGCCTCACACCACTGCCAAAAAAAAAAAATCAAAGCAAAACCAAGAACTGCATGAAGCTCTGGACTTCCGAATGGCATACAGCATGCTAGAGTCCAGACATTAATTAAGAGAGCGAGCAGCCCTGGGACAAGAGGGAAGGTCCTCTCATGAATCAGGAACGGATTAAAAGATAGGAAACAAAGGGTAGGGGGATTTAGTTGAGGATTGGTCCTGCTTTGAGCAGGGGGTTGGACTAGATGACCTCCTGAACTCCCTTCCCACCCTTATATTCTATGATTCTATGAATAAATGGTCAGTTTTCACAGTGGAAAGAGGTAAATAATGGCATCCCCCAAGGATCTGTAACTGGGACCAGTGTGGTTCAACATATTCTTAAATGATCTAGAAAAGGAGATAAACAGGGAGGTGGCAAAGTTTGCAGATGATGCAAAATTATTCAAGATAGTTAAGGCCAAAGGTGACTGTGAAGAGTTACAAAGGGATCTCACAAAACTGGGCAACAAAATGGCAGATGAATTTCAATGTGGATAAGTGCAAAGAAATGCACGTTGGAAACCATAATCCCAACTACACACACAAAGAAAGATCGGAGTTATTGTGAATAGTTCTCTGAAAACATATGCTCAATTTACAGCAGCAGTCAAAAAAGCTAATCAAGTTAGGAGCCATTAGGAAAGGGATACATAAGACAGAAAATATCATAGTACCACTATGTAAATCCATGGTATGCACACACCTTGAATACTGCTTGCAGTTCTTGTCACCCAATCTCAAAAAAGGGCATATTAGAATTGGAAAAAGTACAGTGAAGGGCAACAAAAATGATGAGGGGTATGGAACAGCTTCCTTATGAGGAGAGATTAAAAAGACTGGAACTGTTCATCTTGGGGAAAAAAAAAAAAAAAAAAAAAGGAAAGGGAAAAAAAAGAAAAAAAAAAAAAAAAGATTAAGGGGGGGGGGATAACTTTTATAGAGGTCAATGAAATCATGACTGGTGTGGAGAAAATGAATAAGGAAGTGTAATTTACGCCTTCATATAGCACAAGAACCAGAGGTCACCCAATGAAATTAACACGCAGCAGGTTTAAAACAAACGTAAGGAAGCCCTTCTTCACACAATGCACAGTCAACCCGTGGAACTCATTGCCAAGAAATGTTGTAAAGGCCAAAAGTATACCTGGGTTCAAAAAAGAATTCGATAAGTTCAGAGGATAGATCCATCAATAGCTATTAGACAAGATAATAAGGGACACAATCCCATGTTCTGGGTGTCCCTAAACTTCTAACTGCCAGAAGCTGGGATTGGGTGACAGGAGGATGGACCACTCGATAACTGCCCTGTTCTGTTTGTTCCCTCTGAAGCACCTGGCACTGGCCACGGTCAGAAGACAGGATACCAGAATAGATGGCCCGTTGGTTGAACCCAGTATTGTCATTCTTATGAAATTACTGTAGGGAAAAAAATTATGCCACTTCATAACTGGAGCTGCAAAAGTGAAGCAGAGTTCACTGCTCCAACAACATTGTTTTCCTTAGTGTGTTCCACATTCCTTTGATGACTGCAGTCCATTAAAGTAAATGGAACATTCCACTGAACCATTCCCCAGCATGTAAAAATAAAATTGACACAAAGGGTGGCCATAGCAACTGTTAAGGGGGGGGGGGAGAAAAACAGTCAATCTGCCTTCCCTTTGTTTTCAGATTTTTTTCCAATTAAAGCACTACTGTTGGTGAATGGTAAGAAATTAACACACAACAGATTGTGGGGGGCGCCGATGTGCATTTATACAGAACAGGAACACTTGTTTCCCCCCCCCCCCCCTCCTTTTTTTTTTTTTTTTTTTTTTTTTTTTAAAAAGAGCCTTCAGAATGCTTGGGGCTAAGGTGCTATTCAGTGCAAAGTGTCTAATTTACAATGTTTTAATCAAGCCTTGTATCATCATCGGGTTAGGTATTATCACTGTTTTACAAAGGGGTAAAACTGAGGCCACAGTTACCCCAGGCCTCATGAAAGTCAATAGCAGAGGAATGAAACATGCAAGTCCCGTTTCTCAGGCCTCTAGTCCTTCACCTCCAAGCCAGATAAACGTGGCACTGTTCAGTGTGTGCCTGGTGTCAAAAAGACCAGGCACTCAGCTCTTTTTAAACAAAGTGCCAATACACACGCGCACCGAGCCTATCTTTAGCACATAAAAACTTACTAAGCCACTTAAAACAAACTTTGCAGGAGTTGCTAAAGACGTGGGCATGTCTGTCAATGTTAAGGTCATGCTGGAGTTCGTACAGAATATGGGCAGGGGAAAGAATCCTGCCCTGGGATTCCAGGTAACACTAAGGCCTTGTCTAGACTAGGATTTGAACAGGAGTAACATGATAGTGACAGCCTTCTCTAGATCAGGCATATGGTCTAGTTTAGTATCCTGAGGTCGGTAATACTTTGGCCTGATTCTGGCTGTTGGGTGGAGTGTGGTAGTGGCTGGCGTTTGACCACTAGCACAGACCACTAGACAATGAGCTGGTGGTCCCTTCTGGCCTAAAACTCTATGACTTAAACATGTGTTAGGATGTGTCTTCATGGCAGAGTGTAGCTCACTGGAGTTAACTTGAATTAGCCTAGCTCAAGTGAGAGCACCCATACTGTGAACACCACTCGGGCTGTTGTGCCCATCCTGGAGCGATCTCCACTCATGTGTGGGTGCCAAGACTTCTGAGGGCATATCCGGTGGTTCTTTGCACTGCGGTAAACAGAGCCTCTCTCTGAATTATCTTTTCCCGTCAATTATGGAATAAATTGTCTGAACTTTCTGGGCACAGAGGGGAAATTGTTGGAAGGAACTGGAGAACTAGCGGCACTCAAGTAGAGCTAGCCTGCGTCCACACTGCAGAGTGGTCATGTTAGCAGCTGACTTGTGCTAACTCAAGCTTTTAGCCCACACCTCCTGATAGGCCAGCCAACACGAGTTAATAGCAGCACCACACGAGTGAAGAATGTGTGTGAGAGGACAGAATTATAATTCAGGTTAACTTTGCAGTGAAGACAGACCATTAGACTAGTCAAAGTTAAGTTTCAAATCCACTTTCACCCCACCCACCAGGTTTAAAACTTGTGCCTTTTTAAGGCACATTAAACTGGTCACTATCTTGCTTACTTCTACAGAGGCACAGGAACAAAGACACTGTCCGCAGAAAGTGGTACACGGTTTGAGAACATTTCTCATATCCTGAGGCTTTAGGATGGAAGCCAGACACTAAATCAACAGGCTTATGGATTGGGAAATCCAATTCAAGTGTAAAGACTTAATCCCCATTTTTCACTTCTGCTGAAGTCACACAAATACTTGTATATTCTTAACTACTACAGGTCCTAATATTACCAGATTTCACATTAGTGGCTTTTAAGTCTAACAGCCATATAATATCATGCATTTCTTGAATTCAGCATTCCAAAAGAGATTTCACTTGCACAGCATGATATTCAGCCACAAGACTAGAGAAGACTTTCTATTAAAGTCCACAATTCAAAAAAGAAAAGTGTTCTAAAGAGAGATTGAAATTCAACATCTTCAAAGTGAAACTGAATAGCTTAATTTCATGCTATTATATTCCTAGAAGGGTCACCTGTGGGTAATCCCCCTTCAGCAAACACCAGAATTAATATTTCACTTTCCCAGAAACATACTATAGACCCCCTTCTGGTGCTTTATTCCCCACCCACATGCAACAAGGCTGTTAGATACTCAATCAACTTCAACTCAGAATATGAATCAATATGGAAACTCCCCTATCTGTCCCCCACTGTCTTCTGGAGGCTTTTAAGTTTCAAAAGTTGGCCATCTAAGTGCTGTTTAACACAATGGGTTCCTGTACGGGCAAAGATGTACTTTTGATGTGCCTAACTACAGACTGTTGCAGCAGCCTCACTGTACTCCTTTGGCAACAAAGAGCTCACCTGGAAAGTGGCTGTCTGCAGAAAAATTTCAGCAATTCCCTACCATTTGTCTGGAATCTGAGCAGTATTAAATGCAATGGTGGAAGACTGGATAAAAAATTTCTGTGCAGAGATGATCAAAGTGATAAAAGCTTATTCATGGATAATTAGTCACTGCATTGGGACTTTGTAACATACTGTTAGCTTGCCAAGATCTCAGATCATAGCATTAAAAAACTGGTTTCCAAGTTGTCCTATTCTTCCTAGCCCCCAAATACAAAAGCTACCTGAAAGCAGAACAGCATTTGTGAATGCCATTGTATTTAACATGGCCACATTTCCACAATGTGGAAGTTGGCTATAAAAATTCTCCCCAAAAGTGAAAACTTTGGCTCCACAGTGTTCTGTTTTGAAAGATCACAGCTGGAAGATCAATGCACCAGATCCTCAGCTGGTGTAAATGTGTAGAGCTCTACATACATGACATCAATGGAGGAACATCAACGTGTGCCAGTTAAGGACTCCTACTGATGTGTTTACCACTCAAACTCCTTTGACTTATAAGGCAAATATACTTTCTGGCAGTGGCTAAACAATCCTCTGCACAACAGGTCTAGTATGAAGAGAGTCTCAGATTTATGCCACAGTGTGTAGCACAGAGGATCAATTTAAGACCAAACTGAATGTTTAAGAGCATAAGCATGTCAAGATCACCAGCTCCAGGCCTTCACTGTCAGGTGTTCCACCCGCCCATACCAAGAGTAGTGATGGGAGGAGAAGAGACATTTAACCAAAAGGATTGGGTAAGCGAATTGCAAGGCTGTAAAGCCAGGATTAGAATCAGCAGATTTTAAATTTGCATATTCGACACATTAATATATTTGAGTAAAAATATCATACTCCTCACTTAACCTATAGGAGGACACCAGGCAAGTCATTAAGATGTGTGGTTCAAGAACACCCACACTTCAAAACTTGTCATATCTGAGAAGCATGCCCCGCCTTGCTTAGATCTCCTAGGCAAGGTTTAACACCTTTCTGATATCAGTTTATCATTCTAGCAAACATTTAGTTTGATCTTTGGAGCAGACACAGAGCTCAACTGCCGGGTGGTGGGACTGATGCACCTAAAAGGTAATTTGGCAGGCTGCCTGGCTCATTTGCCTAGTGCAAGCCTCTTCATTCTAATAATGTAAACAGCTACCTCCAGGTCCTAGCAACTTAAAGAAAGCCTGGACACTCGCACCTAAGGTGTCACAGCTGAGCAATACAGCCCTCCAGTCACAGCACTGCTATAGAATCTGACTTGATATCTGGCAATTAAAATGCTGTTCAAATACACAGGCACTGCACAGGACAGGTGCATTGCAGGAATTTCCGCTAATAAACTGATTAACAATCTTTGATGTATTGGGCTGGGAAGCAGACTCTCATAGCCTATTAACAGAAGTAAAGTATCTAAGAGATCAGCAATCTGTATCTTCTATTTCTACCTGACCTGGTGCCGCTGACTGAAGTAGTTTGGTGCCAAAGGGGTCTTCCCCTTTCTGTCAGTGCCTCTACTGGAAGAATGGGTATGTCTGTGGGATGAATTGTTTGGAGCAAGTAGCACATCAATGTGGTACATTAAAATTCTGAGCTGAGAGAGTCAGTCAAGTAAGGACACAGAGCACACAGGATGTCCTCAGTTACATTAAGAAAATTTCAGAGTGTGCTGTAAAGGACACTTGGTGCTTCACAAACATTCAAAGAAAGGCCTCTGGGCCAATTTCTGATCAATTCCCTCTCTGCAAACTACCAGCCTCTACTAAGTGGGACCTCAACCATATAGGGTTTTCCATCAACTAACAGGATGGTTGTCATCAACTCCCCTCCCCTACCACACAGGCTGCAGAAGCTAAATGAGTGAAAAAACAATTCCTCCACTTCAGGGTAGTAATTATTAAGAGTACTGCTAAAAAGGTCCTTCCAAGATGACCATATCTCCTTCCCCCTCTTGTAGAGTGCTCATTGAGCCAAGGGAGTTGTTTGTCTTTGCTCTCCATGTGTCATTCTCACTCAAAGAGCACATGAGTCAGAGGCTGTGCACCACAGATGCCACTGATAAAAGCATACTGCATTTGGGAATATTAGCAACCCCGCAGAACAAAGAGGCAGCTCAAAAACAAAAACACAAAAAACTCTATACCCCATCCATCGACTCCCAATCAGCTTCTCCAGTAAGTGCCTGGTAAATGTCACTGGCTTTAATCTTCACATAAACATCAGTTTCTAGTTGTTTCAGATTAACTCCTAAACTCCTGTGCATTAAAGAAGCACCAGCAAAAATTAAAGGTCATCAGCAATGCAAGCTGTGAAATACCTTTGACATTAAATTGTGTTCTTGTCAGCTCAGCCCTTGTAGTTATTGTGAACAGAAAAAGTAAGATTTAAATTTTTTTCCTTTTGTTTTTTTCTCCCAAGCAATATTAAATAGCCTACTCAACACTGCTCCACCTGATTTTTTCCAGGGGAAGAAAAAGTTACTTATTCAAAGCAGAACAGATAGTAAATGCAAGGCACTAGAAAAGTAGAACAGTCACAAAAGAAAAGGCTTTCATCCAATTTTGAGGAGTCAGTAGGTTGAAAGCTTGACCCAGTAACAGAAAATTGGCCTTCTAATCTAACCCTTACTGGGCTGACTTTGTCCTGTGTGTGGTGGAACAAGGGGTGTTATTTGCACCTTACAAAAGTCCAATATTGTTACTGTATAAGGTGCAGTGGGGAGTCCAAGTTTCTACCTAGAATAATGTAGCAGGTCGTCTCTATACAATTTGCACCAATTTAGCAAAAATCTGTTTACAAAAATAAATTAAGTCTGTGCAAAGTCATTGTGTGGATATTCTTAAAATCAGTTTAAAAGTGGCTCTTTAATTAAGTTGGATGCAACCCTACCGCTCAATCCCACAAACACTTACGTTTTGCTCAATGGGGCTACTAGCATGATTAAAGTCAGCCACAAGCTGTGTTTACACATTCAGATTCTTAATGAAGCTGCCACCTCTCTAAGCTACTGGACAATACAGTGCAGGCAGTTTTTAATGTGGTTTATAGATCTGTCTTTTTGACCAGAGCTGTGAGTGTTTGATTCCCTCTAGTAAATCAGAAAGACAGTGTGACCCACTTTGAATGAGAAGTACAACTTGTCTATTTCGGTACAGAAGAGACTCAGCAGCAGAGCAGACTGTGTTCTGACCAAGGACAGAATGGAAGTCTTCCTTTGCAGGCACACGACGCTGTGAGTAGGGCTGTAGGACAGCCATGCAGTACACAATAAGCAACTGCTCACCCAAGAGGCTTTGCTCCTACAGCAATGCCATATTTTATATAGCGTTAACACTATTCATGAAATGGTCAAAAAAAATCTTGTACAGAGATTAGTGAAGAAGGATCACATATAGAATCACTGCAGGAAGTTATTTCACTCAGTCTGCGAACACTAGTTTATTTAGCCCTGGCAGTTTTAAAACATTTATTCTGATTGGGGGTTTGCAATTAGTAGACCTGAAAGAAGGGTTCTTTGAGGGAAGGGGCAAAAACCTAACAACTAAAAAGGTAGCAAGGAGCATGGAAGACATGCAAAAGCAATGTGATACCAAGAAAAGCCCCAAGGCTTATGGTCCACACCAGACTACATAAAAAGAACGAGGAGCACGTGTGGCACCTTAGAGACTAACAAATTTAGCCCACGAAAGCTTATGCTCAATAAATTTGTTAAGTCTCTAAGGTGCCAGACGTACTCCTCATTCCTTTTGCTGATACAGACTAACACGGCTACCCCTCTGAAACCTCTCTATCAAATCCAACCTTCTGCTGACACTGCTATTCCTTCCATGGCAGGGGCCCAGTTGTTACACTCTGGACCAGTGGTTCTCAACCTATTTATCATATGCGGCCCACAATGTGTTACCTGGGCCGTAAGTTGAGAACCACAGCATGCTCCCCAACCCTGGGTACAGACCCCCATGCCCAGTGCCTCCCGCCCAGAGACCCTCCACAACGTTGAAGAGAAGGAGATGGCAGACAAAAGATCAAATACCTTCTGCTTTTTGAACCTTTGCAGCTTCAGTTTAAACTTTAAACACATGCCAGTTACATCCAGTAATCACAGATACAAGTATTTCTGGGTGTGTCAGGCACACACAGTACCACCATTATTAGCATGTGTATGACTGAAAAAAAGTTAGAAAAATGGTCACAATTCAGTGCTTCAAGGGTAAATGCTGGCTAAGTCTAGACAAAAGGTGTTGGAGGTCACACTCCTATGGTTAAAAGCCAAAAAGGAAGCAACCTTGAATCCTGGATAGCTTGCAAGGTAAGCTCAACAACAAATGCTGAAACCTACAGCTACATGATGCTTGAAAAAGTCATTCCTATCTTTTAGGCATAGCCTCTACAAAACCAGCTCTCTCCAAAGCCAAAAAAAATTTTTATTTTTAAATAAAAAAAGACTCAGCTGGATTGAAAATGTACAATGACTGGAACGGATACACAGAGAATAGCTAGTCTTTCAATTGGTTAAAAATGCGTATCTTTCTGAGAAACAGAGTGCTTTATTACTTTATTTTAAAAAGCTCTGGAAGAACCCTTCATGTTTCGGGAAGTGCAAAGCATTTGATCAGGAAATGAATCCAGTTCTCAATTTCAGCCTTTGCTTCCTGTCCCACTAGAGGACAAGAATGTTGTGTAGGCACTTGAGTGTGAATATGTGGCATTACTGAATAGCAACTCCCTGATCGCAAAGCAGCATGGGACACCATGCATGTGAACACAGGATGAAGGGAAGTCAGTGATCAAGGGATGCAGTGCTCTCTCAAGTGTCTGTGTTTGTAAGATTAAGGTATTTACATAAAAGTCATCTTAATATTTACTAAGTTAAGACACGCCTCTAAACAAAAACAAACTGCCCCTCCCCCAATGTCAAAGTTGCATTTTATATAGTCAGCTGTGGAAGTTGATTTGACACCTTGTAATCATTATCTTAAGAGGAATAGGGGAAGATTCATGAGTCCACTGAAAGTGGGTCCTACACCGCCACAAAACATGCAGTTGTCTTATGGATGGTCCCATATTGCTCGAAGCCACAACAAAAAACTCTGTTCTTGAGGTGTTAACACAACTCTAATGTGGGTTTCAAATTATATCAACTCTGGAAATCAGTTTAAGATACGAGAGAGGTTCCAGAGCAGAGAGTGACAATTTCAGTTCAGTACTGCTTTATCTTCCAAGACTGGCAGCTTACTTCAAGGAACGTCAAGGACTACTGAATTGCAGATCCACTGAGACTGGGTGCTGGGACTGAATGAGATGCCAGTTCTCACACTAGTGAAATAAAATGAGCTAAACATGAGTCCTAATCCAACAGGAAAACAACTCACCATGCAGCAAGGCCACAGCGTTTCATTGCCACTATTTTATCCCTGCTGCAACTTCGTTGGATGTTTCCTATAGGTGTAAATTTGATCCATCATCCATCTCCTATTACACAGGCGCAGCTCTTCTCACCCGGTATGGTTAATACAGACAACCCTCAACTTTCAGAAACCCTGGAATTACCAAGTCTTCCAGTCACATTTTAAAAAGACAGAACAGGAAGGTAACCATGCTCAAAATATGGTAGATGATGTCTACAGAAAAGGTAAACCTAGAGTGACTGCTTCATACAATCTTCCTTCTTAAAACAAAAGTAAATACTAGATACCACAGTGATGGGCTCTTTATAAGTTGGATTTGTAGCAAAACAAAATGCCTAATCACCAAGACTGAGGCTGGGTCATGTTCTGGAGCTCTGAACAAACCTCAGATTGGAAGGCGAGGAAGGGTACAACACCAAAGCTTTTTCTAGGGATTGGCACATAGTCTGGACCTGTTAAAAATGTGTTTTCCAGCCCCATGCATGTTTCATTTGGTTTTGCCTTGTTTGGCAACTAGGTATCTGCCTTTACAAGATTATGTTGCCTACCACATTATGCGAGAGCCTATCAAAAATACTCTCTTCTCCTCAAACTTGGAGTTAACTTCCTTGCCCATTTCCATGGTACACCTTTCCTTGTGCAACATTTTGAGCCTTGAAAACTAGAATCTCCCTAGGATCTTTGTGGCTTTGTAGCTCCCACAGCAGACTGCCTTCTCTTAGGAATCCAAACAAGTCCACAGCAAATTTGCAGTTTTGTGACAGACCAACCAAGGTCAGGACAATTCTCATTCACACAGTTAACTGGAGAGATGGGCTGTAAATCCAGAAAGTTAAAAACTGCTGATTTGAAAGTGTGCACAGCTGGGACTTCAACTTAGTGTAAATGGATAAACGTAGAAAACAAAAAACCCAACAGCAGACTCATTATAAACTTTGTTATTTGGATTGTGGTAGCAACTAGACCCCCAACAGGATTGGGACCCCAGTGTGCTAAGTCTAACAAAGAGCAACAGATAATGTAAGCTCATCGAGGCTGGGACTAACGCATATTTCTCTTTGCAGACTCTGGCAGGAGAAGAAATCTCTCTCTACATCACAAAATAACTCCATGATTGTGGTAAATTGAGCTCCTCTGTGAATTTATGGCCCTGCTAACAATGTGGGGAACTCGTTACCAGAAACAAACAAATGAGGTGTTGGGTGTCATTAGCCACCTCTTGCCTACCCCAACCAGGGGCTGTGCTAAGCAACTTTCCAGCTGACTCCTGCCTGATGTGCAAGGTGCTAGTTTGGCTCCAAGCCTGAGAGCCACAAAGGTGTATTCAGACTAGCTCCGCAGTCTGCTCCCAAAATACACCCTATGGACTAGTCTTGTTGCACAGACAGTGACTGGATTTATGAAGGCAAACTAATCTATACGAACAAGAACAAAAATGCTTTATCTAGTCCCTTGCTGCTGCTCAGCCTTAATAATCCACTAGCCCCTCACATTAAAACTAGAAGCAAAACTTTGCAGCCTTGAATCTGTTTGGCTGATTTAAATGAAGGCACATAACACAGTATTGGGAAAGATGATCATGCACCACTTCTGCCTACCCAAAGTGATCGAAATTCTTCTTTTTTCTCCCCACCCCACTCTCACAAGTACCAGAAAAGAACCTTGCCCTTACACCAGAGCCAAAACGTGCAATCAAATGCAAATGATTTTCTCCCCTTCCTCAATAGGCCTGACCTGTAAATTGTAGGTAAGTTAGTTTGTAGCTGACCATTCAGTAGTGCACTGTAGTTATATTTCTTGCATGCCAATCTGCAGACAGTAGGGCAACGTTTGAAGAGCAGATAACAAACATCAGGCTCTAGCTGGGTTCCTGTAAAGCTGCCTTCAGAGTCCTTCAGGAAGTGAGGACACACATCAGCTGCGCCTTTTTGCAGCACTAGAAGAAAAACTGCACTGAAGTTCGGAACTTGCTACCAGAACTAGTGTAACGTACATTCCGGCTGATTAAAAGGCAAAAAGAGCACCTGCCCTTGTTGAAATAACCATTTTGTTTATCGTTCTCCCTCATGCCCGCTGGGTTGTGAGCAGACGTGAAGCACTCCAAGGGCTCAACCGAGCACACTCTGGCACAGGACAGACTATGGTTATCTGGAGGTCACATGCTTAGCACTCCCATTTGTCGGCAGCAAAAGCAACAGGCCACAGCAGAAAGCCATTTCTCAGGTCCTTCTGGGAACCCCATCAAATTCAACTATCCATTGGGTTGATTTATTGGTGATACGCTGAGCACAGCAGGCAGCCAACACATACAGGCCTAGCTCTGAACTGTACTTCAGCAGTGGCTGTGATGCCGAATATTTTTGCACCACTTGGGACTGCACATGTTGTATGTTTGTTTGCCATTAATCCTTTTGTTTCTGCAGTTCCCAGAGTTACTACTGATGGTGATAGACTTGGGCATCTTTTTGAAAACCCGAAGGATTTTCCCGCCACAAAGACCCATGGGCAATGCAGAATGAAAAAAAATAAAACCAGTATAGAAAATAACTACGTAATGTCGCTGGACGGACACTGGACTCAGTGAAGGCCCCCAAGGTTATGGAGGGGAACCAAAAGGAAAGAGCGACAGGAGACAAACTATTGCAAGGCTCTGGTGTCTGGACAGGGATAATCTTTCCAACAAATAGAGCTGTGGGGCTTATTTATTTACAAGCCAAAGGCTAAAAAAAGATTCAATAGGCTTGTTTTGCATTAAGACAGTCTCTGCAAATCACCGAGATGCTCAGTGCTACAAGTTTTGATCAGGTTTGTACTCCTCAAAGAGGATGGGGACCAGCAGCAGACGGGAGCTTGTAAGCATGAACTTAGCATTTTAGTGCTGTAAACATGTTAATTTAGCTACTGAAATAGCTGGAGGGGAAAATTTTTTAAAGGGGGGGCAGGGACTAGCTCTCTCTCTGGGTATCCTCTGCCCATTTAACTGCCAACTGACGTATTAAGACAAAGCATGCTCAGAGCAATACCACTCCAACAGAAGCGAAGCCCTGAAAAGAACCTTACAATGTAATTCTAAAGTAAAAACAAGGTAACAAAAGAAGAGAGGGATGAGGGTTAAAACAAAGATAACGTTAGCTGAATTGTATCATGCACAAACCTTATTAGTTCTGTTACTTGTTAAATTTCTTACCTTCTTGTTAAAGGAAAGAGCCAGACAGCACAAAGGGGACATCAGTGGTGGAAAGCAACGCTCAAGTAGTGCATTTTTGGAGAACAGATGTCATACTTTATATGAGTACTGAGAAGAGGCTGCTGGCATTACCTAGTGGGAAAGACCGAACAGAAAGCTTATTTCTTTTAAGCACAGCTGCCCAAAGCATGGTGGAGGGATACTCTGAATACCTGAAAGGAAACCAATTTTAAAGCCAGAAGCAACTGGCCAAAGTTCAAACAGGATAAAATTTGCTTTGATTAGGAAAAACTGACAGCAAAGATAATTGCACAGTGGAACAGTTTTCATCAAGACAGTTGTGGCATATTCTCAGCTTCCTAAGGACAGGCAGCATTTTGTCTTCAATTCCCAAGCTTGCCAGAAACTCAGAGTAGCAGTCCACTGCGCCTCCAACCAGGCTCTATACACCAGCCGCTTTAAAAGAGGGGGCATAAGCCAGAATTAGTGAGTGACAGCACAATGAGCATTGGTATTATGACTGAGTGTATTAACAGTGTCACTTAACCACACAAAAAAATATATGAGGGAGGAGAAAGGGTTAAACAATTATACTTTTCTGTAAGTCCCAAATGGCTAATCAAATTCATAGCCATGAGGTTCTGCTCTGTGGGGCTGCTCTTACCAGGAGGGCCCAATTGGCTTGTTCAGGGTAACAATAGCTAGCCTGACAGATGTAAGTAGGCTAGACTAGAGTACACAGACCAGAGGCCGGCCTTAACTGCAGTGATGTGCCTATAGATGTCTAGGTAAAAAGTTTGTTTTCGGTTTCAGAAGGAAGGTTTTTGTGTACTGAGCAATATTCGTTCTATACGGTACATTTCTATTTCTCTAAAAACGCTTGCCATGTGATCAAGCTGGGGAGCCCTCCACAACTGTGCTTCCTAGACCACTGGAATTTTAGACTGCTCAACACCTGTTTCAGCTGCATGTGAGGATCATCTATGTAAATCAAATCAGAGTTTGCCAGTTAACCATACTTCCTCAAGATGGTTGTATCTATGATTGAAATTGACAAAATCACCCTCCCCCTCATACATGCTCCCTTCCCTCCACCCCAACAGGCCAAGTTAACAGCACAGAGATTAACAAAAAGAATCCGTATTTTCTCTGAATCATGCAACCACTTCCCCCGAAAGGATGTTCCATAAAGGCAACTAAAACAGAAGCCAGACAGGAACTGTAAGGAGACATTTGCTCCCCCTTGAACAGAAAACATTCAATGTATTTTCAGTCCACAGGGTGTTAAGGTAGGTGGTGTAAAAGAAATTAATTTCACCACCGGCGGGGACATAAGGCTCCACCACTGGAATTCAGTAGGACAGCATTCTCAGAGTCCAGGCAACTCACGGTTTACACGCAAGAGGTTTTGGCACATGTCAAATCTTATGTGGCTCACTCACAAAATAAGCCATGCTGGCCACATGTTTACATTGCAGCAAAAGTTTGTTGCTTCACATTAAAGGAAGACTGGTAGCTCAACGCGCACTGTAGAAAGTGATCCTCCTTCAGAAGTTCTAAGCATAAAATCTCTTGCATCACAACTTTGCTACCTGCCTGCGGCATCTCTCTGGAATTGTATGCTAGACTTTTTTGTGAAGTCTCCTGTTGTTACAACCCCCCACTGGAGGAAGACAGGTCAGGAGTGATAGTATAGCCAGGGCACTGGTGTTCTTAACCAGCACATCATTTAATCCTGCTCAGAAGAGGTCTGGTGAGTATGGTAGTTAAATGTTGGTGGCTGCTTAAGGCCTCCCTAGTCATCGCTACTGGAGCTGCAGCAGTGGGAGCACAATGATGGGCAATTTCCCCAAAAAGTGGTGTGGACAAGGCCACGGAGAAGGTCTTCTAGCCTATGTCTACACTGCATACCATGGCAACAGGGTGTAGGATACCTGTAGCTGCATGCCGCAGTGAAAAGCCGGTTGTGTCCACACTTCGGTGTGTAACCTTTCCCGCTGCCAGTCTTTCCCCACTGCTGGAGTCTCTCTCTGTGGCAGGGAAAGACTCCTGCAGCACGATGGTACATTGCAATGGGGGAGGCGCTGTTTGGCCGAGTGTGGTCCATACTGAGGTTCATACCCACAAGGTTTAGAAGTGTCCTTACTCTACTCACCAAAGCAGTGCCTCGCCATCTACACGGCTATTTATACCTTTGCTGGGGAGGGGGAAGAGGGGCAGTTTAGTGTATGTACTCTACACACCGCCGAAAGAAGGGTCTGGCTACACTGCACACTGGTAAGCAGTAGTGGAGGTATCTTTAAAATGAAGTGCTACATGAAGCCAAAATCTGCAAAGACGATTGTTTACAACACAGCTTGGAAGTGGCCCTTTAAAACTAGCATAACCCTTGGCTAAGTCTGGGGGTAAACCCTTTCCCATCAATACATTTTCCAGATGCAAAGTTCATGAGGGTAAGGGGCTGGGAAACGGCTATGGTGAAAAAGAGAACTGTCAAATCTAGCACCTTGCTGTGGGAAAGAAGGGCCATTTTCCAAAGCTAGTGAAAACAGAAAGGTGTAAACTCATTTGGAGAAGTGAGTAGACGGCCTGCACATACTAAAAGGATAGACTGATGCATGGCGTCACTTCTGGGAGGTTCTAGAAAGTAATGATCCCACCAGAAAAATGCCAGCTTGGAAAACATTCCCACGTACACATAAATGCACTGCATTGATTTCCCATGCAGAGTCCATCAGTGTAATACAAACACCCTTATCACTAGAATTCAGTACCCTTCCAACATCTGGTTTTGTGTCTGCCCATTTCCCCAGAACACAGATTTTTGATTAATGTTCACAGTTGTGCGAGGGGCTTCACAGAATACACACAGAAAATGGGCCTCTGCCCGAAAGGTCTTACAATAGAAGAGTAGGTCTCCAACAGTTCCAGCGTATAGAGTACAGACACTGTACACCCACCTAGCAAGGGGGTAAATAGCTGTTTAGATGCTACGGCACTGCTCACGCGAGTAGAGTAGAGATACAGCAGAACCTAGTGTACATACTCTACATGGCTCTCTATACACCCAAGAAGCACCTCCCATGTCTACATTGCTATTTTTAGGAGTGTAGTGTCCCGCTGCCTCCCTGCTGCTGGAGCCTTTCCCCACTACAGTGGGAGACACTGGCAGAGCATTTCACCGCCGTGTGTAGCTACGTACTGCAGTGTCCACATAGCCTGCCTTTCACTGCGGTGTATAGTCACACACACACACACACACACACACACACACACACACACACACACACAAACCACCCTAAGAGCAGACAAGTACTTGCCTATGTTTATTTTAAACCTGCTGCCTGTTAATTTCATCGGGTGACCCCTGGTTCTTGTGTTATGTGAAGGGGTAAATAACACTTCCTTATTCACTTTCTTCACACCAGCCAAGATTTTATAGACTTCTGTAAAAATTATTCCCTCTTTAGTCATCTCTTTTTTAAGATGAACAGTCCCAGTCTTTTTAATCTCTCTTCATATGGAAGCTGTTCCATACCCCTAATCATGTTTGCTGCCCTTCGCTGTATTTTTTCCAATTCTGATATGCCCTTTTTTGAGATGGGGTGACCAGAACTGCACGCCGTATTCAAGGTGTGCATGTACCATGGATTTATATAGTGGTGTTATGATATTTTCTGTCTTGTGGTCTATCCCTTTCCTAATGGCTCCTAACGTGATTAGCTTTTTTTACTGTAAATTGAACAGATGTTTTCAGAGAACTATTCACAGTAACACCAGATCTTTCTGTGTGTGTGTGTGTAGTTGGGATTATGTTTTCCAACGTGCATTTCTTTGCACTTATCCACACTGAATTTCATCTGCCATTTTGTTGCCCAGTCACCCAGTTTTGTGATCCCTTTGTGTAGTGGCCTATGTTTTGTTTTTAGAGGAGGGTTTCTCAAACTGGGGGTCGGAGCCCCTCAGGGGGTCACAAGTTTATTACATGGGGGGGTCAGAGCTGTCAGCCTCCATCCCAAACCCCGCTTTGCCGCCAGGATTTATAATGGCATTAAATATATTTTTTAAAAAGTGTTTTTAATTTATAAGGGAGGGGGTGTCACACTCCGAGGCTTGCTGTGTGAAAGGGGTCACCAGCAGAAATGTTTGAGAACCACTGTTTTAGAGGGGCCAGTCCTCTAAGAGATGAGCACAATCTCCTATAGCTCCAGATCCCAAGCGGGGTTAGAAACACTGAAGCACAACTAAACTTCCCAAAGCTCACATCAACTCATGCCAGAGTCATTAAACAAAGTAAATTACGTTTTGGAGCCTTTGGTTCTTGCAGCTGGTTTGTACTCAACATGATCCAACAGTAAATATGCAAGTAACAACAGTAAAAAAAATTATATTTCTTTGGAAATAGGTTAGGTTGTTGTCCCACAATCAGAAGAATTGTTTTCCAGACATTTTTCTCAACTAGTGAATGAGAGTTAAGAAGTACAGAAGTATGCCTTAGTTTGCTTTTACAATCCTTTGCTTCTGCAACGTAAGTGACCCTAGGCTTCTTTTGAGGATGGCAAAAAGGGCATTAAAAGATGCTGCCTCAAAAGGTTCTCAGGAATCATGTCCTTTTGTTTTAGGGCTGTCTGAAAAGCTGTTTCTGTTGCTGCTCTGAATGGCTACATGGTGAGTGACATACACCCTTCGATAAAATATATTTTTTTTTTTTGCAAAACCCTGGTGTTATTCTTGAGTTTGTAGACATGACAGTTACAGAATCTGCATCTTCCAGACATCTCAGCAATTTCCACACAAACCTTACTGTCAAGGGTGTGGATTTCGCATAAATCAAGTCTTTACTGCCACAGAGAAAGGAAAAAGGAGGGGAATTACTGGCAGTATGGACCACTCCTGCTGGCAGTGTTCTGCAGCCCCGCCAATACTTTATAAGGAAATATTTGGATGATGTGATTACTGCTCCTGTTGCTATGTTTTCTGCACTGTATGTCAGAGGCTCTCTAATGAGGTGACTTTAGTAGGCATTTCTGCAATATACTCCACCTGAGGACTATCTGCAGAAATATTTATCCAAGCCAGCACCTGAGGATCAGTTCCCAGGACTACAACCACCATTCACTTTGATTGGAGTTGAGAGGTAGCAAAGGGGTTACGCTTCCGGTCTCTGCTATGTGCCATTCATAAATGCAGAACCACTGCCCTAATTAACAGGGAAAGGAAAAGCGGCAAAACCTGGGGATTTGGGCTTTTTGTAAAGGGGCACAAGAGTCTCCTATGCAGGTCATCAACATGGCTGCAGCCAGACTCTGACCAACCTTTGTTTATTAATGGCCAGAAATCTGTTGAATATACCAAGAGCTGTGATCCAGTTAGATCGTGGCGAGGGGGCCTTCAAGGAAAGTTCAGGTGCTGCAGGAAGCAGCGCTCATGTGAGAGGCACTACTTCCTCAAATCAGTACCAACACGGCACTGAAGGGACTAACTACACCGAGGAAGTGGCATCTTTCTTCAATAAAGTGGTCCTGATTACTTGTGAGAATTGGTCGAGTTTGCAGAGACTTTACAGTCAGCTTGACAGCATTTCTCTGTCGGTCTGTAACTCGGTAACTTTTGAAGGTCACAGTCAATCAATTCCAAAGTTTCGGGGAACATTCTAGGAATCAATGGCCAGAATCCTATTGATTTTGGGGAAAACTGAAAAACCAAAAGGGGAGGGGGGGCAATCGGGAACACATGGAGTCGCAAGGAACTCTTTAGCACAGCCTCAAGCACCTCTGCAACTGTCTATAGACCAAACTCCTGGTTGATGGCCCCATGAACACCTTCCACAATAACAATACTGTACCTCATCCCTGCTCATCGTCCCAACAGAATTTAACATTGGTATTTTGAATGAAGAACAATGGGGGAATGCACATATACCATCATATTGGGGTGGAATGTGGGACCCTCGTATGAGGATGAGGGAATAGGGCACAGAAGAGGGAGGGAAGGTGTGAACAGGGGGCAGAGAGAACTCTGGCATGGGGGAAGAATGGGGGAACAACACCTGATGGGTGGAGATTGTGCCCCCATCCCCCCCATAGCTGGTCCCCACAGAGCCTCCGCAATGGTGCTGGTACGGGAGAGAATGGGAGACCCTGGTGTGTCACTCTGCCTGGCATAAAGGTCCTTAGCAGACTGGGGGGAGGAGAGGGAATGAGGGGCACACAGAGCCCCTAGCTGGGGGAGACTGGGGAGTTGCAGGGAGTCCCTGAAAAAGAGGGGGATGGGAGGGTGGCACCCCAGGGAGCTTTTGGGGGTAATGGAGTGTGCAAGGAGCTCCTAGGTGTGCGCAAGAAGCTTGGGTAACAACAAGCTACCAAGTGTGACACCCCTAGTTAAAAACATCTCCTTGTGCTTCTCAGAGGAGCAAAAAGGTGTTAACACCAGCATGCTGGTCAAGCTCCAGCTCCAGTAATTATGCCTCTCTGAAGCTCATAGTAATGACCTCCTGCTGTGAACTGTTGTGCAGTGTTTTACCCCGTTTAGATCTATAACCAAAAAAAGCCCCACCCTGGGCTCAAAATGCCTGTGACAATTTAAAAGGACTCAGAGAAGGGTTGCTGTGCTCTATTAGACACCTGCTGCATTTACTAGTTAATTTTGTAGACCACTGGGTGTCCTTCAGAAAGAGAAATGCTAGAAAATGCAATTAAAGAAAGTCAGACAGAACCAAATGGCTTCTCTCACCCAAAGAGACTGAGGTAAAATACAAAGCCTGCTTCTACTGAATATATAAACTACTAAAAAACAAAAACAAATCAATCTTCAATCCCACTGCAAAAATAAAAAACAGCATGTTGGGAGTCACATCAAGGAAGACTGTCAGAACAGGACGTACTGTAATCTTTTGAATCAGGAGAAGAGTTGCACTTGTTCTGACTTATTTGGCCTCAGAGCAACATGTGTAACATGAAGCGGGGGGGGGGGGGAAATTGTCCTAAGTTATCAGCAATGATAAACACTGGTGCTGAGTGGAAAACTGAGGAGCCCCTCAGATTTAAAAGCCCACTGTCCATACAATTTCTGCAAAGTGTTGACCACAGAGCTGCTCTTGCACACACTTTTCTTGTGACCTTCCACAGCTACAAGGCATGTAATAATAATATAGTGAGTTCCTCTGGTTAGGACTGGCTGTGAAGCAAAGTTCTTCTCACAGGAAAGAAGAGCTCATGCATGAGCTCTTGTATACACAATATGAGGAGGAAGAATTCAAAACATGGTTGATTTCTCCAGTCAAAGCTGCCATCAGTCATTTAAAAAAAAAAAAAAAAAGTAACTTTCCCTTAAGACCTTTAACTGACAGAGCTGGCTGCCTAATAAGCAAACTGCAACAGCACTTAATCAGATGGTATTTTGGGATTCAAAATTAATTCCACACACTGAGCTATAGCAACAAGTAACTTAAAGTTGCCAAAATCCACTTTTTTTTTTAAGTAAGTAGGAAGGAGACTTAAAATGCCACAGGGAAAAAAGTTTGAATGTAACTATCAAAGGTGTCTGGTAGTTTAAGTGATTTGGAGACAGTTCCTAGGGTTCAAAATTTAAACAGATCCTAAACAAATGATCCAGTGTAGAGGAAAGGAAAAATGCTATTCTAAGGGTTGTGGAATGCAAGCCGGTAGAGACAGGAACAAGGTGGGGGGGGGGGGGGTAGAAGGCTGTATAATGCACCCTGAACAGAGATAGGAGAGCAACTGAAAATATGCAAAGTTAACACTGCTGAAGCATTTTTACATGCATCTATATTTAGAGAAATCAAACAGCTAGAGAATGTAAGCAAGCAGCCCTGTCAAACTCAAGTGTTCTATGCACCACAGCTCTACAACAAAACAAAAATAAGAGTTTGACATTTGATAGGGGGCTTTCACACCAGGTATACTTTATATTTGTCCTAGTAATATAGGACAAATATAAAAACAGTGCCATGGCTAGATTATTCAGTTAAGTCCTCCAGCAAAACCTCACCGAAGATTTGCATTTAAAAACAGACCAAAAGTTTACAGCCGGACAAAGTTTTCTTGTCTTGTCTACAAGTTCAGACAGGACTGTAAACTAGGTGGAAGTGTGCAACTCAGCCATGGTTTCCTAACACTCTTTACAACGATGGGCTTAGTTTAAGCCTGAAGTCCGCATTTTGCACAATAAAAACGTGGACCAGGCTTTAGAGAACTCCTATGCCACAAGAATTAAGGAATTTATTGGCAGACCAAAAAAAAAAAAAAATCTGTTTTAATATAGGCCAACTCAACAGTGTACTAGCTGCATGGTGGTATTGGAAGCAACGCCAACAGACCCATAGTTTATTTTTTGGACAATTCAGACATGTACGTCCAACACAGGCACAAACACACCATTTCATGCAAGTAAGAAATGAGTTGCTATTGATGTTCCACAGGAAAAGCAGAAATCAAATTTATTCCAATAGAGTGATCTAGGACTCTCCTATTATTACTGAGCTAAGTTATCTTGAAGTCCATTAGATGACACTGACCCAGTTCTGTAGGCTGTGCACGTGATGTAGGATAGTGAAGTATCAGCCTGGTCATTAGGCTGCCTCTAGACTATAAACGCATTCACATTTGCAAGGAGTTTAGAGGTTTCAAAGGAGAGACATGTTTGGAGTATTCTGGCTGTTTGCCAACACAGAGACACCCCGGTAGGCTTAAGTGCTCACGCTTTAGTAGGAACACTCTTCTCTTCATCTGCAGCAGCCCCTCCAAAACATTTTTTTTTTAGCCATATCTCCTTGTGAAAAAAACCAAACTGTATTTGAGGGGGGAGGATGATCGTTTAGGCAAAAGGAAAACAAAGATTGCTTGACTGTTACCCACTGCACAGAGAAAAACCACATCAAGATTTCAGCTGCTAAAGGTTAGACCAGCATGCAGGTGGAGTGTGTAGGAGGGCTGGAGGGCAAAAACAAGAGGCAGTAAAGACTGACTCAGCAGACAGCTCACCCCCTCACATTATCTCTGATCTCAAAGAGGAGACATTAAACACACTTGCAAATTAGAATATGAGCTGGAGATGGTTTATATAACAGGTCTAGAATAGGACAAACCTTTTACTGTGTGCAGAGTTTACAGAGAATGCAGATGTCAGTCGTGTTAGGAAGCCAGCACCACAGAGTGATTAGAAATTGTGTTCTGGGTCATGGGTGTAGGGGCACTTTAGTTAATAAGCAGTATCACACATCATGTATGTTTCAGGGTTTTAGTGCTACAGACTACTGAAAGCTCCTTCCCACATGGTATTTTGGGAGCTAGATAAGATAGTATACCAGAGACAGGGTTGCCAGGCATCCGGTTTTCGACCGGAACGCCCAGTTGAAAAGGGACCCTGACGGCTCCGGTCAGCACCGCTAACCGGGCTGTTAAAAGTCCGGTCGGCGGCGTAGCGGGGCTAAGGCAGACTCCCTGCCTGCCCTGGCTCCGCGCAGCTCCCAGAAACGGCCAGCATGTCCCTGCAGCCCCTAGGCTCAGAGGCGGCCAGGAAGCTCCGCATGCTGCCCCCGCCCTGAGTGTCGGCTCCACAGCTCCCATTGGCGAGGAACTGCGGCCAATGGGAGCTGAGGGGGTGGCACCTGTAGGCATGGGCAGTGCACACCACGCAGAGCCACCTAGCTGTGCCTCCGCCTAGGGACTGGACATGCCGGGCACTTTCGGGAGCAGTGCTGAGCCAGGGCAGACAGGGAGCCTGCCTTAGCCCTGTTGTGCCGCCAACCGGGAGCCACCTGAAGTAAGCCTGGCCAAAGCCTGCGCCCTGAAACCCCTGCCCCAGGTCGGAAGCCCCTCCCGCACCCCGTCCCAGCCCTGAGCCCCCTCCCGGAGCCTGCACTCCACACCCCAACCCCATACCCCAGCCCTGAGCCCCCTCCTGCACCCCAAACCCCTCATCCCCAGCCCCACCCCAGAGCCCCCTCCCACACCATGAACCCCTCATTTCTGGCCCCATGACAGAGCCCACACACCCAGCTGGAGCCCTCACTCCCTGGCCCAGCCAAAGTGCATGACGGTGGGGTAGAGCGAGCGACAGAGGGAGGGGGGCGGGGCCTCGGCAAGGGTCTTTGGTTTTGTGCAATTAGAATGTTGGCAACCCTACCCTCAAGCAGCAGAATGGAAGCATGTTATCCAGTGGTTAGACCAGGGGACACAGTTAGCCCTTGCTTCTAGCATCTACTGATCTTGAGTCACAAATTCTGTGCTTTAGTTTCCCCTTTCCTATCAATAAAAGGGATTGTTGTACGAGCTGATTATCCCCACAGCTGAATAGCACTTAGTAGGACACCACCTCCAAAAGAATCTAAACTTTCACTTAAGGAGAAGTCTCTTTCAGGGGCAGGTGTAAGTACACACCAACATTCTGCAACTTTGCCCCTGCGGGAGACCTCTTGACTAACTGAAGTTAAGGAAAGTGGACACTACATTTGCTGTAGACAGACACTTTTCTTCAGTAAAGACAAAACCAGTTTGCTTCACCGTAGTTCAAATGAATGATAGCACATACAAATACATACGCGTATTTATACACAGTTGAAGCACTCTGCATTGCATTCAACTAGTTCCCAGAAAACCACATACTTATAGTGAATCTAGTATGTTTACAAGAATCTTCCCAATGTTTTCTTGGGAAGAGATTTGATCGTCACATGGTAGCAACCGTTTGACCTTGTTGGTGAGCTGCCAAATACTGACCAACTAAGCAACGTTTTATTAAATCTCCACTTATCTCTCATTCCAGCTCATTGTGTCAAGGTAATGCTGTAAGGTCTTCAGCAAGAACTGGGAGTAACTTCTACGGGACCTATCAGGTTTTTATTCTGACACTTAAACATGTGCTGCACCTCTATGCCACACGAGTGTGGCATAAACTTTTAGATTAAATTATGCTGACTTTTAAGAGAGTGAAATAGAGAGATCCATCTAACAATTAACTAGATCAGTGGTTTTCAAACTGTGGGTCGCGACCCAGTACTGAGTCACACAATGTAAGACACTGCGTCGCGGCGGTTCTGGTCAACACCGCCGACCAAGCTGTTAAGTCCCGGCGGCAATGCTGCCCAGCTAAGGCAGGCTAGTGCCTACCTGTTCAGACACTGCGCTGCGCTCCAGAAGCATCTAGCAGCAGGTCCAGCTCCTAGGCAGGGGGGCCACAGGGCTCTGTGCGCTGCCCCCGCCCTGAGCACTGGCTCGGCACTCCCATTGGCTGGTTCCCAACCAATGGGAACTGGGGGAGAGGGGGCATGGTGCCTGCAGGCAAGAGCCGCGCAGAGCTATTCGTGCGCCTCTGCCTAGGAGGCGGACCTGCTGCTGGCCGCTTCTGGGGCACAGTGCGGTCCGCGGTGCCAGGACAGGCAGGAAGCCTGCATTAGCACCCCCGCTGACCGGGAGCTGCCCAAGATAAGCCTGTGCCCCAGCCCTGAGCCCCCCCCAAACCCTTGCCCCAGCCTGAGCCCCCCAAAGCCCTCATCCCCACCCCACCCCAGATCCTGTACCCTCAGCCCAGAGCCCTGACACCCTCCTGCACCCCCAACATCCTGCCCCAGCCCAGAACCCCCTTCCACACTCCAAACCCCTCATCCCCAGCTACATTGGGTCGCAGGCATAAGAACATAAGAATGGCTCTACTGGGTCAGACCAAAGGTCCATCTAGCTCAGTATCCTGTCTTCCGACAGTGGCCAGTGCCAGGTGCCCCAGAGGGAATGAACAGAACAGGGAATCATCAAGTGATACATCCCCTGTCGCTCATTCCCAGCTTCTGGAAAACAGAGGCTAGGGACACCATCAACAAGTTTCTTCAACTGGGTCGCCAGAAAAAAGTTTGAAAATCACTGAACTTGATCATGACATAACAGTCCTTGTACTGCAAGAAAAACTTCCTTGGATAAAAAGGCAAAAATCTGAAGGATTCAATTTATGAGGAAATATTAAGATTTATGCAAAGAGCAGCAGACATAGGGAATGCGCTACAGGGAACAAGTGATGGCAGAGAGTTTAAAATGAGCGCTGGAGAAGTGTGTTGAATGAATGAAGTGGCATGATAGATTTTCACGTACAAGGACAGAAATACCCAATGCAGCTCAGCGCTAGGGGGGCAGTTTTATTCCTCTAGTGCAAATAAGTGAATTGAGTGTTCATGGTTACTCTAGACTATCAACTGTGATAGACTGCCCCCCTCCTCCTCTCCCACATAGACCGGAAGAAATTCATTTAACAGAGGCCACAGAATAGTCAAATACTAACAGAAGATTTTTTTCAACTCAGTCCAGATTCAGTAACCTAGATGTAAAAAGCTCTGCATACAGTACCTGAGTCACTCCCAGTATTAGTATACAAGAGCACAAACAATACTATGCCTATTCATCATCAAGTATGTGAATACCGCTTTAGTATTGAATAGCATCCCTATGGATACTTCAGCATCACTGCACAGCTAATCAGCATTAGATAAAATCCATTAGCTAGGAGGGTTTTCTTAAACTAAACTAATTGCCACAGGAGATTGCTACCCATTTTTCAATCCCACCTCTTTCCCAGCAGACACTCAATACCAAGAGCAAAAATGCTCAGCATGAAGTGACTAAGCCACCTTTAAAAACATAACCGATCCACAAAGGTAGTGCAGCTGCGAGCTACCCTAGTTTCTGGCTCTGAATTTCACTGTATGAGATGGCAACTTCCTTCTTTAGACAGTTTGAAAAATGTAAAATTAAAAAGGAAGATTATGGCTGAGAATTTGCATAACTGGTGTCTACTCCTTGCTTACCTAACAGGAGAAGAATTCTGTCTGTCAGTTAGTCTAGACTGTGGTGTTCAGTCCATGGGATTCTGGAATCTGTGGGCCAGAAACAACACAACAGCTGAGATGCACCAGAACAAAGAGAGCTGCCACCTGGTGGCTTCCTCATTTTACTGAAAATTTAAGTCTAATTACACCTCTACCCCGATAGAATACGAATTTGGATAGAACGTGGTAAAACAGTGCTCCAGGGGGGCGGGGCTGCACACTCCAGTGGATCAAAGCAAGTTCGATATAACGTGGTTTCACCTATAATGCGGGAAGATTTTTTGGCTCCCGAGGATAGCGTTATATTGAGGTAGAGGTGTATATTGCTTTCTGCAAAGTTGCCTAATACTTTAAGGCTTCGCTAGAGTGTTCTGAGCATTCGTTCTGGCACCCAAACAGTTACAAAGCAACTGCCAAACATGCCAACTAGATTCAGTGCACAGTGGCAACATCTGATGCAATTTGCACCTCAAGTCAAAAGCAAGTTAGCCTTACCGAGAATATAAACCTTTTTTAAAGCTTGCCTACTTTACTTAAGGTTAGATAAAATGCCAGTATCAACAGTGTTGGAATTCAAAAGAGCAGCATTTCTACCCCTGAAACCAGTTAAGTGGTTTAACAGCGACATCTGCAGATCTAATAGGTACACTGCATGCAGCTGCCTTTCCCTTCTTTCCCACCTAAATGAGTTGTGTGTAAAGACAGGACATTTTCAAAGGCACATGAGAAACCTGGGTGCCTGGCTGCCATGTGTGTCTTTGAAAGTCTCCTCCATGGTACATTTTATGGTCCATCTCGTGCAACTCTAAGCATCTTAAAGATTTTATGGTGCTCTGCACGTTTCACACATGAATTTCCCAAATGCTTCAGATTCATCGGACGTACTTACAAGAAAAGTGGAATGGTGCTCAGATGACTACTAGTGGGTTACCCCAATTCTACATTGCTGATGCAAACCAATCTGGTTAAGGGACAGGATTGGAAAAAGCTACTCTCTATTCCCAGCTCTGCCACAGGTTCCCTGTCTAAGCTTAAATAAGTCCCTTCACTTGTGCCTCAGTAAAAAGGGGGAGCACTTCCCTATTTCAGAGATGATGCAAGGCTTAAGTAATATCTGAAAAGTCCTTTGAGACTCCTATACAGAAGGTGCTATCTAGTTAAATGCAAAGTATTAAAACATTGATCCAAACAAGAAAGCACACCTTAGCCCATGACAAAAGGAACAGGACACTACTGGAGTTCCACTCGCACATTGCAGTCAGTTACCCTGCTGTAGAACTCTTAAGAGCCATAAATTCCATATTAGGTGGCCCCCCAGAGTAGCAGTATTTGACATTTATATAGAGCCTTTCATCCCCAAAGGGATCTCAGCACTTTATTTGTACAGGCAAACACCAATGAAAGGTCATGACATCTAGATGCACAGCACTGCAGTTGTGTGTATGTGGGCGGGGGAGAGAAATGGATTTTGGCCTGGATACCTGACATTCTGAGTCCCAGGGAATCTTCAGCACCCACACAAAACAGACAGAGTCTCTTGGGTCTGTGGAGAGATCCACATAGGACAGAACCAGGGCCGGCTCTGGCTTTTTTGCCGCCCCAGGCAAAAAAGCCTCCCGCCGCCCCCCCCCCCCAACTGCAGGGGAGGGCGGCAAGCCCGCTCTCCCCGGCGGCCAGAGGCTGCGCCGGGAGGAGGGCGGCGAGCCCGGCCGGGGCCCCACTCTCCCCAGCGGAGAGCCCGGTTGCGGCCCCGCTCTCGGGCCGGAGCACCGCGCCGCCCCCCTCCAGGTGCCGCCCCAAGCACCAGCTTGGTGGGCTGGTGCCTGGAGCCAGCCCTGGACAGAACTGCATGAAACTCAGCTTATCTACTTCAGGGGGATAGATAACCGGAGTCTATCCATTTGGGATTCAACTCTGACTCCAGGGAGTCTATATCGAGTGAGCCCAATGCTTAATCTCTGTTATCTCCTTCAAAGTGGCTGCAAATTCACTCACCTAGTTCTGCCAATCTCTCAATGTAATGAATTCTCACTGGTAGTTTAGCACCAGGAATAAATTGCAGCTGTGGATACTGTTCCAGTTTAAGAGTTAACAAAACAAGAAAGATTTTATTTTGAAGAGGGAAAACTCTTTCCAAGAAAAGCCATGTTAGAGTCTGAAGAGTTTGCAGTGAGTCAGCAGAGGCTGTAAAATTGAGTAGAGTGATCCCAGAACACCCCCATCGTACCAAATTACAGGCGGATTCAACAATGTTACTGATACGTAACTTGTTATTCCACCTTATATAAAAGTCACGGGATTTTCATTACAACAGTGCTTCATTATATTAATTGGAGTTTGCTTATTGCAGGATTAGTCAGCCCTACAAGACAATACTTTAATGCTGAATGTGTACACAGAAGTTTCATAGAATATCAGGGTTGAAAGGGCCCTCAGGAGGTCATCTAGTCCAACCCCCTGCTCAAAGCAGGACCAATCCCCAGACAGATTTTTGCCCCAGATCCCTAAATGGCCCCCTCAAGAATTGAACTCGCAACCCTGGGTTTAGCAGGCCAATGCTCAAACCAGTGAGCTATCCCTGCCCCTCATGGAATGGGTGGTTTATTAATTTTGACAGAATATAAGGTGCTAACATCATGCTCAGCAGGAGGAGAACAATGGGACAAGTTGAAGTTTTGCTTTGCTAGACACTTCCCAGAAAGAGAGACTTCAGTGTGATACCATTAGTGTTCAGAGGAGCTCAGCACTTAAACCATTTATTGAGGTGCTGCCTCTGCCATAGCCATTCTACTTAATTCAAAACGATGGGGAAGGTCTGACATTTCCAGTACATCTCATGTATTCCAGTGCACAGTAATGATTCCTGCAACACTAAAGCTGAAAGTCACTGTGCTGAACAGCTGCTGATCCCGTACTACTGGTTAATCAAATACCAGGTTCCAAAAAGAGGACTAGATTAAAAAAAAAAAAAAAAAATCTGGCATCCTGCCACCCAATTAAAGTAATTCCCCAAAAGCACCGGAGTAAGTGTTACTTAGAGATCTTAGTAAAAAAGATTCAATATGCAGGGCACATGTTGAGAGCTACAGCCGGCAATGCATGTTTACGGGCACTGGGAGGGAACAAAAGGCAGAAAGCGATCTTGGATGGATGCTGTGGTATCCTGGGTGGATCAAAAGGACTATACTCATCCACAAAGAGATTAGCAAAAGGACCATACAAAAAGAGCTACCGCGGCTGCAAACCTCCAGTACTGAAGATGCCACATAAGAAGAATTCCCATCTCCCTTTGCTCCTGCATGGAAGCGTAGAGCTCTTTTACACCCCCTGAAGTAGGACTTCTGGCTAAGAGGGATGAACATCCTTTGGAGCCTAACCAGAGTGATCACTGCTGCACAATTCCACATGAGCCAACAGCGCTGTCTCAAGTCAGCAGCAATCCCAGCTTGAAGGAAGCAAGAAAAGTCAAGCAGTCAGACACCAGAAGAGTCCAGAACTGCTCAGAACATGGCAAAAGGCTGGCAATGCTAGTGCTGACAGCACACCTGCATGCCGAAGCAGCTTCCGCTGCAAGCAGACAAAACCAATGCAAACTAGACTACAGCTGAATAGCCACTCGGAGGTTTAAAAGATGAGAGAGTCCCCCTATTTGTCATCCAGGCAAGAATAAACCTCTTCCAGCTTTCCTTCGGCATAGCAGGTGTCAATGTTTGTGAGCTCAGAGTTATGATTCACTTTGTAAAAGGAACTGGAATTCACAGGCTTAACAGTCACTTAATGCATCATCCATTTAATGCATTATTACTGATGTTACAAACTGGGGCAATATATTTTGCCCTATTTACACAGTGATTTTATTGTAGTAATACTTCAAAGTGAATGTAGGGCCTTGTTTATTACAACAATGAAAACAGTTTGTACACAACGAGTATGAATTTTGTATACCTAGGTACATGTTGATTCATTTGAATTTTAAAGTGTTTCTGATCAGGGCTCCTGTTGAATATGCCAGAAAAACATTGGCAAGGGATTTTTTTAAAATACATAATGTACGTGCATGCCCTAGAGGTCAAGCTGTGTTCTTGTGATGCTCAGTCTGACTTGGCAGCATCTGAAACATCAGATCAGTCATCTCCAATTTCAACTCCTGGATGAGTGCACTCAGTTAGGAATAGCAATCTGCTCTCAAATTCTCTGCAGTCTCCTTAGCCAATCACATTCAATGGCTGATTAAATTATTTGTGCACCAACACCAGGCTTGGTGCTTTAAAAGCTCTGAGACTGTCCCTCCCCCGTTACAAGGGGATCCAAATAAACAGAAGAATTTGCCCCCACATAATGCTGAGGGGGGAATTCTACACGATAGCGCTTTTACACTGAAGCCCCTTAGTATCGTAAGTCTCGATGGCTAAAAACGGCTCTGGTGACAAGCCTAACTTTCTCAAGCAGCAAGGACAAAAGATGTTCTAGGCCTGGACTAGAATGTTAACAGAACATTAAAAGTCAGAGAGGAAGCATTAAAGGCACAATTAGTTTTTATATGTACTGAGAAGCTCCCCTCCTGCATCACCTTCCGACTCTCCTTCGGAAGAGCCCTCCTGCTTACCAGTAAGACATTGCTCAACCTTTTTCCGGTCAGCCCTGCTTACTGCACTAAAGACAAAGGTGAGGTCTGTGTGTTCTGGATCAATTCCAAGAATCCAGCTGAGCTGAAATCTAAGTCAGCTTGTTTTCCCCACTTACTGTCTGAACACAAACAAAAATGTTCTGTGGAGTGAAAACATGTCACTTACGCTTATATCTCTACTGGGATCTGGGCCCAGGAGTGCTTGGCTGCTTTCACCATTATTTTCCTCTGATTTATTTAAACCTCAGTCAATGGGACGGACATACCTTCTGTACTCTGGCTGGACGGAAGTGTTTTAATGAAATGTCATTTTATTGAGACGAGATAGTAATTGCTGCAAATTCTTAGCTGGCAGTTTTGCCTATGATAATCACTACAAATACTTAGGAACTGCAAAGAATTTTGCATGTGCCTAAATAATATGTATTATCTCCTCTTTTGTTTGCTTGAATACTAAGTTAAGGTGGGGATGAAGAGAAAAACTTGAGACTTTGATAATCATACTGAGATCTACTGTAACAGTTTAGTACTGTTTTGTGAACTTGTAGAAAAGCTCCTTTAGAATTAAATGCAGTCTCCTTTTTGCTATTAATAGGCATAATTGCATGTATGTCAACAATCAATAGGTGCCCTCTCCTGTTCCCTGGGCACTTAAGTTAATTATTCATTGCAGGAAAATCTGTTTATGTGCAAAGTAAATGTAAAATCCCCAAGCCCCAGAAAGAACTCCAGTCTTCAGCCCATGCCTTCCTCAAAAAGGACCTTGCATTAGATCCGAAAGATTAACAAAACCAGGCTCTGGATGACTCAGGGGTCAGGAGAGCAAGTTTAGAACAGAGGGTTCTCACTATTACCAACAGCTCCTCTGCCCGGGAATTCCAGCTCAGCACCTCCGCTGATAACAGTGTAACCTATGACAGGAGAAGAGGCAGACTGAAGAAATCAGGCCCCAAACCACTAAGCACGGCAATTAGGCTTTAGACAAAGGAGAAGAGACAGAATGGAAGAGGCTGAGACAAAGGTCATGTCACAACACGAAAAGCTTGCTTGTAGAGATCAGTGTCAGGACCAACAGCACAGAGACTGGGAGATCCAGCAGAGAGATGGGATATAACTGAATGCTACCATCAGGACAGCTACTGTAGGTAAAGGGCAAACAGCAGTAGTAAGATCTCAAATTGGCTCCTCTCAAAAGCCTTGTTTTTGGACAACCACTGGCGACCTAGACATTCTTCAGAGTACAAGGTCAAGACAACATCTTGTCTCTTTCACGTGCTCCACTTGTACCCACCTCTTCTTGCTCAGTTAAATTTTCCATAACATTGGCCATGTGTTCCTTTCTGAGGCAACCTTGGACTCAGTGACCCTCTGAAGAATTAACCAGAGTAATGCTAGCAGGGGAAGAACAGGTGGTTAGAATTCCCCTCGTTCTTCCCTCTTTGGAACAGATGCCAACGTTTGAGCCGGCTGGTGCATCAGATTCTCACTGAAGCAGCAAGGACTTGCTTGATTTGATGCAAGTTCAAATCTCAGCTATGAATATGCACCAATGATTGAGAAGGAAGCTTACTGAAACTCAATGTCAGGTGAGCACTTAAGTCAAAGCCAAGGAGAGAAGGTGACCGAGGCAGTGGGCTGTGTAACACACCACGCTAACTCAACTATGCAGGAGCTGCCCGTTACCTCTGCACTGCCTCTACTTCAAGGAAGGGTCAAGTGAAAGATTAGAGAATCAAGAAGTGTCTTCACCCATTTAGGACGTGGGGACACGTTCTTGAAGACAGTGCTATCTACTAATCATTTTCCATTGCCACTAGAGGCATTTTCAACATCCAGTACCGAAGGCTGCAGGCCTACACACACCTTTACTTAAACTTTTAATTAAATCACTATAAAGGGGGAGAGGGTGTTGCATACCAGTCTACTGTAATTTAAACTATCAATAAGCAACTAAGTACTTAGGCTATTTCTATGCAATAACAAGTGTTTTTTTAAATAAGGGACCGGAATGAACCGCTTTCCCAGATGCCCTGCCATCTCTCACTAGTTAGTGTCTCTGTACAACATGAAGTCAAAGAACTTACCCTCTTAACTCTCAGGTTACACTAGAGTCAGACCTCACTTGTATTGCCCACCCCAAACTGCAAAGCTTTTAACCAGTCCAGTACTATGAATTGCCACTTCCCTAAGCAAAAACCAAACGATCATCTCTCTAAGGCCTAGTCCAACAGCACAATACATTTTAAGTGATAACGGTGAAAGCAGCTCAGAGTCAGCAGAGATATAGACTTCATCCCTCCAAGAACAAACCACCAGCGGGACAATAAAATAATTCAATAACTGGATTCCTAGAAAAGCCTCGCTAGGCTCCCAACCTACCCAATCTTTATAACGGCACCACAGAATTTGGTTCACGGTAATATAGGGCCACAGGAGTGTAAGTAGTGCAAGCAATGCACTACTTTTCTGCTTTTCCCGATGAGTTTAAATGAAAAAATTAGCATCCATTCCAAAGCTGGCTCAGAACTACTGCATGCAGTTTTACACCATGGAATAGCAGAGAACATTGGGGCTTCTAATCTGCAAACAGATTTAAATAGTCAGTTACTTGGACCCTGCAAAGTATGCACAGTTGTTTAAATGCTTCTGGTGTTCAGTAAGAGGTGATAAATAGTGAAGTGATAAATAGCAAGCTGCTAAAGGAGTCAACCGCAATTTTCAGACTGCAGAAGGAAGCTCAAGGGTTGCTTTATTTGAAGACTTAACTCTCTCACCAGAACTCATCTACCTTGTGGCTAGAGATGAAGCTGTGCTGAGTAGAACCAACGGGTCCCCGCATGGGATATGACCATAAGAAGAGACGTGAGGCTCCCTGCGCACTGACATTTTTGAAAGTTCAACAAGTGACTGTGAACAAGCACTGTACCCCTCTCTGGGGGTATGTTAAAGCACATAGAAGAGCATATGTTTGCGCTCAAGTTATGAACACGAACTTCCTAAAATATTTACACCTAATTAATGGAAAAACTGAAGTGATACAAACAAGTGCTCACCTCAGGTTTACTCTTCTATCAGTGATTATCAGAGCTTCCTTAACGTGCCATTTTGAAAAGAAACATATATTACCCCCAGGCTGATGAACAGTTCAGGCATAAGGAGCACACATCTGAATGAATAGCATTACCCAGCTCACAAAACTCTTAGGATTCCAACAGGCACCCTTAATCTTTTAACAGTTATAAAGCTCATTTATTTTACAATCACCAGGTCCATTTTCTCCACCATAATGGAGTCCCAGGCCAGCTTGTTACAAAAGCCCTAGAGCAATTTCAGAGGCTGTTCCTTTCTGCAATCCATCTTTTGGATAAGTATAATTGTTACTTACTTCCCACTAATCTAGTGAGCAGCAGATGCATAAGCCATTCAGAAATCTTTGGCCGGCAGAAGGGAGGTGACCCCAAAGTTTACACAGGAAGGGCAAAGCAGGCAGATGCAATTGTGGTATGGATTCACTTACTGAACCAGCTGGCTGAATGTAGGGAATAGTTCAACTGTAACAACCTCCTCCACACACAAAGTGGCATGTTAAGGGTTTTAAATCAGCTGCTCTAGCTCGTGTTTCCAATCCCAGAAAATACACTTCCAAAATCCAAAGCCTTCCAAAAAATGTTAAACCTTTTATTACATATCAATTGCAGCAAGCCATATTGAGAAAAGAGGGGCAGTGGAAACATTTGATTAATATTTCCCTATGGTAGTTTAAAAAGGAACAGCTCAGATTCCTGGCAATATTTTCAAATGCTTTTGTAAGGGTTTTAAATTACTCCCTTAGATTGTGAGCTCTTCAGGGCTGGTACCATTTATACAGCGCCTAGCGCTATGGGGTCCCAAACCTGACTGAAGCAACTGGGCACCTCAATATAGATGTTATATTCGTTATTAATGAGGAAGAGGGAAGGCAGCACATGCCTACAATCAGCAGGCAAATCATATGTTTGGACTACTAGCTTCATGCGTCCTTCCAAGATACTTCACCCAGGTAACACACATCTAGCAAGGCCCCCTTACAAGAATTTTACTTTAAGAGTCACAAACTGCTGTTTTGTTTACTCTGAATAAAAGCTTGCTGCTGCAGTTTGTTTTTCCCCTCACTGGCTTGTAAACAGTGCAAGCACTGTCAGATACTAAACACAGGGCTGATTAATAACATGTGTGGCTGCTGTAATGTTCATGCATATTCAGTCCAAAAGTCTACACAAAAATCTAGGGGTGAGAGCGTTAGCATAATCCGGAACAATTCTCAGAAATACTAACCCCTCTTCAAGTCTTCCTGATAAACAGAGCGCCACCTTTGGTGTTTTCCACAGAAATAAGCCTTTTGTTTACAGGGCTTGCAGAATTCCATTCCAAGGGCTAGCCTGTTCCTGCTCAGAAAGAGGGAAAACAAGCCTGACCTCGGATTGCTGAAACAAACACTGCTCCCTCCCTCCCCACACCATGACTCCCAGTGCAAAGGTAAAAGCACAAGACATCATGCAGTGTGACCAAGCGGATTGAGAACAGAAAGAATGACAGCAAGAAATCCTGTTTATTGCCAATAGCCCTGCAGGGAAAAACAAAAATCCCAGAGCCAAGAGGATGCACTGCACTGGATGCACTCCTGATTTAGTTCACCAGGCTATGTTGATTGTTCTCATCATTTCTTAGCTGGTGAAAAGGTATGCAGGAAGGCAAATGGCCCACCAGTATATTAACTGCAGTACTCACTGCTTATCACAGCCCTCACACTGAAGGCATGGGACAGACATCCCATCTTTCACTCATTACCAATAGGCTCTGAAAGACCCCTAATGAGGGGGGCTAGTGGGTGGGAGATTAGCAGGAGATCCCTGTGGCAAAGTCTTGTGATGTTATCGATTTTTATCTTGGGATTTTGTTAAACCTCAACATTTGTCTTTTATTTATTTATTTATTTTTAAAGCGTCAGCCTTCTGCAATATTGTGATGAAAGAATCTTGGGGATTTGGTTTTTAAGTTTCTAGCCCTTGTGGATTCAGAAAATTTTTTTGAAAATGGGCCTGAGCGTAACCTAAAAGACCAAAAAGGCCAACAGAAAAGAACCCCCACCATCACCTTTTATTTGTACATCTCACAATGGGGGAGGGGGGGGAGGAAGAGGGCTGACATGATTTTTGAACATGTGAAGTCGGCAATATATCCTTTGCACTGACTCCAGCTACAGGCACTCCACCCAGCCCCGTGGCAGGATAGCTTGTTTCACAACAGCAAAACAGCTTGACAGCAGTTTTATGAATGGACGTTTCAGTGCTTATGGTTTTGTGTAACTTCAGATTGTATACAACGGCCATTGGCCCAGATGGCCAATCAGTTTATTCTTTGTATCACAATAGCAACAACAAGTCCCAATCCAAATCAAAGCCCCATTGTGCGAGGCACAGTACGTGCCCCCAAAGAATTTTCAATGGACAGAGTGGAGGGGAAATAGGGGTGAAGTAACTTGCCCAAGTTCACAGCTGGTCAGTGGCACAGTGGAACCTAGATCTCCCAACGCCCAGGCTAGTGCTCCAGCCACTGGACAATACTGCAGGCATTGAGATGTAATAGGTACCAACTCATGGAAGACCAAGATGTCAGATGGCAAGAGGTTTACTTGTTAGTTGCAAACAGGATTTCACTTGCTACATCACTAATCAAGTAATTTAGGGACATGTTACATAGTGTACCAATAGGCTAATTAAAGCACCACTAATATTAATTAATTGACTCAGACACCAAGACACATCCTCACATGATTTTGATTCACGGTAGTCCTGCAATTGTGAGGTAACCATCTAGGAGGTCAGTATGGCTCACCTTGTAATATTCACTTCTGGGCTAGAAGGTCACAAGCCCAAGGCCCATACCAGGGCTTTGTACTTCACTGTTACATCAGCATTACATAAGCATAAAGGGGGTGATGCACTATTGAAGGAGCAGTTGCTCAGGAGAGATATTCCACAGACAATTGTCTTAGCTGGACAATAAGAATGCTCTTTTTAATTCTGGTTTGTAGTGCCAGGATAGCAATCTAGTGGCAGACCAAGTTACAAATCATGTCACTTTTCTAAGAAGCCCCATAGATTAAAATCAGCATTGTCAGACAGTTTTAGATGGACAGCCAACACTACATGTCGGGTATGCTTACCCCAATTACAGGGGAAGCTGAGCCTCCCACCATCGGAGTCCCCAAAAGATCAGCAACTTTTGAATCTTTCCTCATCCCCAGCAGTCTTCACATTTTCCAAAGCCCAGAGTATGACCCAGAATTCTCAGTAAGCAGCAGCTGCCACAGCCATTCTGCATGTGTCAGATTCTAGAGCAAGTTGCCATTTGTGAAGTGGTTAGGAAGCTTGTTCTGGCAACTGGCTCTGAAGGTAACGGATTCCTGAAAATGGAAGGCTTGGGGATTGAGGAAAACAAAAAGGTGGCCTCCTCTCTCCTCTCCTACTGCTCTGTAGTAATCCATACATCAAGGGATCAATATTTAGAGATGGAAATCCACAGGAACCATTCAAACAACCAGGAAATATGCTACTAAACTCCAGTCACACCTGCTTGTGGGCTTCTCAGCAAGCCAGTAGGAAACATTCTAAACAGGGCAGCTGCTGGAAGACAGGGAGAGCAGCCTGATGAGCCTGTGCTCCCTGCATCTAGGAGAAGGGGATTTCTGCATGTGTAGTGGTTCCAAAGGGAGTCCTAGTGGGAAGATGCACAGAGTAACAGGTAACAGAAGCGATAAAGAAGTTGTCCAGAGACTGAGAAGCTATGGGGAAAGAGGAATTTAAGTAGCCAGGAGCTCCTGCAGAAAGGAGAAGATAGCCAGCATAGCCTCTCAGAAAGACACCCTCTTTGATGTTCAAGGCAAGCACATGATGGCAACCACATTTGCCTACTCAAATCATTTCACTGCCTGTATCTTAGTAGTTTCTTTGTAAAGCATTCTGGGACACTGAGAATGAGAGATGATATATGACCATGCAACCATGGTCTTAGGCTTTGTCTTTCTATTAATGAGCAATAGGGGAAAAGTTTATACACAATAAACCCTGCAGATAGCCACATTCTATCTGCAAGAGTTCATTCTTTAAAGAAACAGGACAAGCTAATTCCATGGCAAATACTTGGGGTTATATACCCTGCTTAATAATATCTTGTTACGCTCTTCCCCAAGGCTTTAAATAGCTAACACTGCAGATCACTCAGGAGAGGACAGCATCCATGGAAAGAACAGAACTTATGTTTCACTGGTAACGCTGAAAACTATTTTCAAAAACATTAACAGGGCTGCCAGTTTCCTCAAACCGGTTGGAAAAGTAACTAGGGGAAGAAGTGTGTTACAGGAATAGTCCTTTCCTTGGCTAAGAAATGTACTAAATGATTTCCAGATCTTTTCAGTCTCTATCATCATCAAAAGAACCTTTTTCTTTCCCCTTTTAGGGAAAAGTGGGGAGGAGAGAAGATAAAGAGAAACACACGCCCAGGATATAAAACAGTAAAAGACAGTCCATGATTTGGCAAAATAGCTTCAGTCTAAGGTCACTTGCAATTTCCGTCATAAAAAAAGTGTTTAACTCACCATTGTATTTGGCACACGTTCAAGCTGGGAGTTTGTTTTCAACAAGTTTATTTAGCTTTTAATTAACAGGGTGAAAAAAATGTCTGCTGTGTAACGGATGAGATTTAAATTAAAATTTTATTCATAATAAATACTTCAGAGAATTTTTAGTTTGGACAAATGGCTTTGGGTGTTAAAGGCAGCACAGTAACTGTTTAAAATATCTTGCATTTGCAGCCTCTCATTAGAGGAGCTCTTAGCAGTTTAAAAATACTAACTTAACACCTATCTCAGGTAAGTACACTGCATTCAAAGTGACATGCCACTGAGACGCCTCAGAGTTGGGACAATTTTAAGGTGCATACCAATCTACCACAGTTTAAGAGAGGAATTGGAGGAAGAACAGTATTCAGCTGAAGTTGAAGAGAATTAAAAAAAGATACAATAAGTTCCAAAGCTGAAACTTAGATGGCACAATGAAGTTAACAATTCTTAAAGCACCACGTGATCTTTAATTACACGTGGTCAGGTTTTAGCTCGTATCTAAGGACTGGCACCTGAAGGGTATATTTTAATATAGCCATATCCATAGGCTGTATATACAATGCTCTGCATTGTGTATTTAACAAGATGTGCACTGTAACCACTCCAGACTAAGACTGGCAAATATTAGGCCAAATGTAATGGCACACAGGTTCCTGTAATGAAATTAATGAACCAGAGGTAAGTCTGATTTGCCTCCAAACCAGTGTCAAACTACACCTAAAGTAAGGTGCCCCTACTTTCAGAATAGACCTTAATTCATCATTAGAGAAACTACAAATTCAGTTTTTAATACAGAATTGAGGGATTACAAGAGAGATTGAGAAGGAAAAAACAAATCTCTTTAGCAAATAGGGAAAGACATGGAAACAAGGTTAACAGTGTTGTTTTAGGCCTTGGCTACACTGGCGCTGTACAGCGCTGCAACTTGCTGCGCTCGGGGGTGTGAAAACGCCCCCCCCGAGCGCAGCGCTGTAAAGTGCCAGTGTAATCAGCGCCTGTAGCGCTGCACGTTCGCTTGCAGTGCTGCAAGCTATTCCCCTCGGAGAGGTGGAGTACTTGCAGTGCTGCGAGAGAGCTCTCGCAGCGCTGGCGGCGCCACTACACTCGCGCTTCACAGCGCTGCCGTGGCAGTGCTGTGAATTGCCAAGTGTAGCCAAGGCCTTAGATTTGCACGTTTCTCCCAGAACAGGTTTCATTTCAATGTGCTTTCATATTATACAAGTGCCCTAACTTCTAGAGGCTGATCTGAAGCCAATGAGCTATTTCAGAGAGTCAATTAATAAGGAAACTAGATAAATGCCTTAATGAATCTTGGGAAAACACGATACTTTGGATACAACAGTGATAACTGGAACAGGGCAACATAATTCCTGCTGGATCTAGGTCAGCAACAGAGCAATCTTCATTTAACTCCAGGAAGAGGACAAGAATCACCAGAATTAAAAAAAAAAAAAAGTGAGCCTGCTGGATGAAGATTGTTGTATTTTAAAGACATACTCATAGCACAGAGCGCTCTGAATGAGTCCATTGATGGAGCACTGGTTATTCATCTAGAAGAGCTGAATGGAACAAAAGCGTTCTCTTAAATGCATCCTGAAAATAGAAGCCAAATCTAGCAGTGACATTTCAAACATGTGCCCTACTTCAGGAATAAATTCAAGAGGGGGGAAAAAAAATGCCACACAGCAGGGGTAGGAAGCTAAGCAAAAGAAAAAGTATGAGCCCCCCCAAACTCACCACTCTATTGAATATGTAATTTTTATTTCACTGTGCAGGGGTTTACATAGACAGTGTCTATACATTGAAATATACTTCCCGTTTGGAATTATAAAATTAGCACCTACTAGAGAGATTACCAGTTGGCAATATGTTAACCTCTGGGCCAGACAAGCCGATACTAATGCAACATGCAGTGATCAACAGAAAATTAATCCATGAATGCTTTGACTCAATCCAGCCCACAGGAGGGCACTCTCCTCCAATTCTGTGAATGCTGCATGGGATACATTTCCTGCACATCAAATTCAGTTCTAGCACACTAGGTGGCCAATAGAGAAATGGAGGAGGAAAAACAAAACAAAACAAAAGAAGTGTTGATTTACATTCTGCCCTTGAAGTGAAGCAGGTTAGGGGGACATTTTGGTTGTTAACACACAGCAACAGGAAGTTACTCCATTTCTGCTACCATTTGGAGAAAGCAGGCGGAATTGCCAGTCATACAAACATGGACAGCTCTAACCACATTTAGTTGGTACAACCATCACTTGGGCCTCATTTTAGCCAGTGAATGCCTGCTAACATATCCAGGGACCAAAGATCTTTCTTAGATAACTGGCAAATTGTCTCGTTAGACTGACCTCACACTTGGTAAGACAACTCCCATCCTTTCTTGTATTTATACCTGCTCCTGTATTTTCCACTCCATGCATCTGATGAAGTGGGTTCTAGCCCACGAAAGCTTATGCCCAAATATATGTGTTAGTCTCTAAAGTGCCACAAGGACTCCTAGTTGTTTTTGCTGATACAGACTAACACGGCTACCACTCTGAAACCTGGCAAATGACTGATTCCACTACTTTAAAAGCACTAGCAGCTTTCCTGTATGCTGCAAAGCACAACTCTCATGGACACACTGCCCTCTTGTGGCAATTCTAAAGTCTTTAGCCAGAGTCTATTACCAGCGACAGGAAAAGACACTGGGGACAAGCACACCAATGGCATTGTTCTCTTAAAAATATTGGAATGTGCAAGTCAGAACCAGCAAACTGTTTTGTGAAAGCGCCTCTCCTCCAACTTCCTCGCTGACAAGCTCAATCGATTTGATTTCTAGTTTGTTTGGCTTTCAGTTCCATGAGGACTTAAGACAGTATGAGGATAGGTCACCTGAATGAAGGGGACAGGTTTAAAGAGGTACCACCCGCAAGGCAGGTCAGTTTTACTTAATAACCTTAACATTATTTTAAGTTACCATATCACTGCTTTAGGATCCAAGGGGGGGGGGGGGAAATCATTGCTTGACAAAGCAGTGACTACGAAGGAGTAATCTATATAGAAATATTTGAAGAGTGTACACATCAAGGAAGGCAAATCAAATATTTAGTATTTGAAAAGTCTTCCCTGTATTTCCCAACAAAAAACTACCACCGAATGGATAGATTTGGTGTGCTCCCTCAGAAGCCAACTATCCAAAACTTGGCTAAGCAATGAAAAAAAAATGTGGAAGGCAAAGGGGACATGTGAACATCAAGGAGGAAGAGGAACTTAGGAGGATACAACCCCCGGGAGGTCTCAACCAAGCATAATGGGATAAAATACAATGGAAAACTTAGGCTGAACAGGAAAGTAATCTGAACAGCACAATCCAGTAGCCTGTTGAACAATCTGCCGAAGAAATCACCCCATAAACAAAGATTTAACACTAGCCTGTACAAAGCACGAGAAAGGTTTCAACAATCCTGCATTGTCTCTTGGGGATGGACTAGATGACTTAACAAGCAGCAGTCAGGTATGGGAAAGCATTACGGTTTTATGAACCATCATTTTTCATTTTCTATGGAACAATAAGGGGAAGGACGGTGCAGGGGTTAGGGCACTAGCGTGGGATTTGGGAAACCTTGTTTTGACTTCCTGCTCAACCACAGACTCTTTTGTGTGATCTTGGGAAAGTTACTGAGTCTTTTTATGCCTCAGTTCCCGGTCTGTAAAACCCAGGTAGCAATGTTTCCCTGCTTTACAACAGTGTGGTGAGGCATTCAGATACAATGGTCAAGGGGGCCATGTAGACACCTTGTAAAGCCAGAAGTTGGCCTTTTTGTAATGTTTCACATTAAGGGGCTGTTTGTGCACTGTGCCCTTCAACAAGTCTCTACACCCTATTCTTATAGGCTTCACAGACGACAAATTCTAAATCTGTAGATGTGACCTAAACGTTTATACTGTTCAATCAATTATCCTTGTGACGCTCAATTCAGGCTGCTGCTTGGGGTTCTCAAGAAGACCCAAGATCTATCATATTCATACTATTATCCAAAAGTTAGAGAACTTTAACAATCCTTTCTTACTAAAAGATGCCTGAAGTGCAGTCACAACTTATCATCCAAAGACAGCAAATGGCTGCTCCAGCATTTCAGGATGCAGCCCGAGCACAATGCATGAAGATTTAGCGTTCTGCAACAAAGATGCTGCAACAATCGGCTGGATACACAACTATTTAAAGTTCGCAGCAAGAAAAGTGTCGCACAGAGCATCTGGATTAGGGCAGCAGGCAGTTAACCCTTTAAGGGAACTGGCACTACCCAATCTCACACATACATTCCTCCCCGGCTCCTCCCTGCCCGATATCCCCTAGTATCTTTCCATCTAAACCCATATTCTTTATAGGGAAAAGAACAAAATACAGAACAGAACATACAATCACCATTTGACAAACCTGCGGCAAGTCTTATCTGCCCTGGCGGTCTCTCTGATTGGATTCTAAGCATACTGGTACCACCCTCCTCAAGCCACGGGCAAGTCATTAAGAGGCATAGCAGTTATTTTAGGTGCGTGTTGTGGTGCACTGTAACACAAAATGTACCTGTTTAGAGGATGTCAAAACTACTGTTTTCAGCACCAAGGTAGCTGATTTCTCTGGCTTGACTGAAGACACTTTTCCTTTAAAAAAAACAAAACAGAAGAGAAGAGAATTTACAGTGATCAAGACATGGTTACTGTGTTTGACAAGAAACATCATTTGCACTGAATATACTTTGTAGCTGTCATTGCTCCCAGAACAGTGGATGTCCTGTGCAGTACTAAAGCATAAAGACACTGAGCCCAACTAGATACTGTATTTCCTACTTGGCAGGCATTTATTATATGAAGGCCACACACGGATTAGCTACTAGCCAAGTGGGTAAGAGAGCACCTCTTTGCATTGATAGATCAGAGATTGTGGGGGATAGAGAATATCCCCCCCCCCATTAAACCCTTTAAGTTTCGATGGTGCAAAAATAACTATGATGTACATTTTAGCTTATTGTTTCATGCTGGTTGGCTGAGACTTTGATCACTGGCATCAACACAGGCTGGAGCTCTGTGATCAAGTAATTCTTACTTATGCCTGCAGATGGCTACCTCACCAAAACAACTGCCATTCAAAATACAGGGTTTGTTTGTTGTTTAAATCTATTGTTAGGCATGTAAGGAATGAAGAAATATTCCAAGTGCTTAGTCAGCCATCAACTGAGGTATCACAGAGAACTTCTCTCCTGCTGACGAGAGTGATATGGATACTATGGAACTGGTCACGTACGCATTATGCTTTTCTAAAGACGTAAGACAGAAAATTTCAAAGAAAGACCAGAGAAATCAGCCAAAACTATTAACGCAAAGCCTGTCATGAAGACAGACATTGTCCTAAGAAAAAAATAAAAATGAAGAATTTAGAAAGATTTAGCCATACACCACGCCTACAGCAGTATTCCTGTTTGCTTCCTCACCAGAGCAAACATACTAAGTGGATATTTGATTTAAGCCTAATAAATCATAGACAAGAACTTGCAATAAAACCTCTCAGAATTATGTTTTCAGGTAGAGAAAGTTGCTGAGATACATTTCTCTTGTTGTTCTCTTGCCACAGAGGGCAGGACAAGAAGCAATGGGGTCAAACTACAGCATAGCAGATTTAGATTAAATCTCAGGAAAAACTTCCTAATTGTAAGATCAGTAGGACAATGGAACAAATTGCCTAGGGAAGTTGTGGAAGCTCCTTCACTGGAAGTTTTCAAAAACAGGCTAGATAGCTATTTGTCTTGGATAGTTTAGACAACAAATCCTGCATCTTGGCAGGGCGTTAGACTAGATGACCCTTGCAATCCCTTCTAACTCTACGGTTCTGTGATTCAGTATGACAAAGAAATATAGCGTACCCTATAAAGTGAGCTGGCTAGATACTTCTCAAACGCAAATCAGACTGGTTGAGGCAACACTGTCTACCATGTTTCAAAATACAGCCAGCCAAGCTGAGACCCCAGAATTATTAGTTATATAAATCACAGATATGTTTAATATTTTACAAACATTTAGCTACATATCTGCTTCTGCAGAAGAGAAAAACCTCATTACTTGTGCAAAAACTTAACAGTGTTTAATTTTTTACCTACTACAACCTTTGGCAAAATCTTGGCTCTTTTGTAGTCAATAGGAGTTGTGTCATTGCCTTCAATGGGGCCAGAATTTCATTCCTTGCATTTACACTGTGTCCACAGCTTCAAGTGTTATTGAAGTAGTTTAATACATGATGACAGGAAGTTGCCTCAACATTTCCATGACAGCCCTGTGTTCCCAGGGAATGGTTAGCCAACAAGATTCCTCCTGGGCTGGAACCCTCCAGAGAGGTTAAATTTTTTGAGATATTGAGGGGGCAAAGGGAGAACACCACCCCAAAACTGGATTCTTGAATGAAGAAGAGACGCTATTTTTAGCGTTACCACTCTGGACAGTGTGGCTTTAAACGATCCACCATCTTAAATGAAATATCTAAAACTGAGAGAAGTCAGGGAGAGTATAAAGTACTGTCAACTCAGCCCTCCTCACCTCTGTCTCAATATTGCAGCATGACTGGCAAGGTCTCACGGCTGACACATCTAAGCACAACAGGCCTGAGACAAGAATTAAAGTACTACTGCAGTAAGATGGAAAAAAAGCCAGGAAGCTGTGTGTGATAGTTTAAAGGGAGGGAGGGGAATCTGCTGTAATAAAACAAAGTCAGCAATTCTGACTCTCAGGCTCTGTTCCCAGTTGTGCTGCTGACTTGTGCGATCTGTGACCTCAATTTATTCCCTCTGCTAAAATGCCCTTCTCCCTAGGGTAACGCAGTTCAATGTTTGTCAACCAAACTGACACCCTCTGCTGAAGAGGGGCACCCTATCATTGTTTTTCTATATTACATGTGTGAACAAGTGAATTAAAAATGTAGTTGTCTGCTACACCAAGGCTGTGTCAGCGAGTCTCCTTTTACACTGGTATTAATGCTGCTCCACCAGGGGTGACATAGGTAAGAATGCTCATGTTAACAGGTATCAGAGGGGTAGCCGTGTTAGTCTGAATCTGTAAAAAGCAACAGAGGGTCCTGTGGCACCTTTAAGACTAACAGAAGTATTGGAGCATAAGCTTTCGTGGGTGAATGCCCACTTCATCAGATGCAAGTAATGGAAATTTCCAGAGGCAGGTATAAATCAGTATGGCGATAACGAGGTTAGTTCAATCAGGGAGGGTGAGGTGCTCTGCTAGCAGTTGAGGTGTGAACACCAAGGGAGGAGAAACTGCTTCTGTAGTTGGATAGCCATTCAGTCTTTGTTTAATCCAGATCGGGGGGGCCGTCAGGGGACAGTGGGGTTGGATGGAGCAGGAGTCCCGGGGGGGGGCCATCAGGGGACAAGAAGCGGGGGGGGGGGGGGATAGGGGGCTGGGGCCGGGCCACGCCTGGCTGTTTGACGAGGCACAGCCTCCTCTAACCAGCCCTCCATACACTTTCAGAAACCCAATGTGGCCCTCAGGCCAAAAAGTTTGCCCACCCCTGCTCTAGACTATGCCTACTCGGAGCAGGTCTAGAGAACATGGTGACAAAAAATGCTGGCGACTTTGAGACCCCTCTACAACTACTATAGTTGTGGAGACGTTGGGGGAAGAGAGGGACAGAAGAGAAGGGAAAAAAAATCAAACAAAGGTGAGAGAGATCTACTAGTTAAAACACCAGAGGGGTAGCCGTGTTAGTCTGAATCTGTAAAAAGCAACAGGTGCCACTGGACCCTCTGTTGCTAGTTAAAACACATTAACTGTAGCCAAAGGAGAGTACAATGGAGTGCCAAGCCCCCCATTTTATTTTGGGGGGTGGGAGGGGGAACACAAAACTCAGAGTCTCTCAAGTCTCTTCAAGTTTTGCTTTCTGTTGTCCTGGCTCAAAAAAACAACCCACATTATCAATGGCCTGCTAGGCCACAGTGTAACAATACCATTCTTTATGTGAGCTCATGTGGTAGTAAGTACTGCAGCTCCTGCCTCCTAGACAGGCTCCTTGTTTACAATTTTAATCATTAACAGTTTAAGAGGGGTTTTGTTTTGTTTTTTTAAATGTGCAGCCAGTGAGGTGGCTGGACATAGTAAAACAATGATGCATTTCAAGTTTTAGAAAGTCAGAGGAGTCATTAGTGATAATCACCAGGAAGCTAGGGAAGTTTACTTATTCCTGTTATGAATCTTCCATGTTTGTATTGCAGGGGAGGAAGGTTCTCTAGAAACAATATAAAGAGTTGGAAACAGTCATAGGTCTGGATAGAGATCACTGCCATGGTTTAAAATGGAGAGAGGACATTACAAGAATACTGCTACCCTCAGGGTGCTAAGGTAGACATGGTCACATGTCATTAACAGTTATCTGAGGTCTAAGGGAAAGTAATTCTGGAGAATCTTTGGAGGAAAAGGAGTCTACAAACCACTCTACTACAACCTAAAAATTGGGTTTTTGTATCCTTTCATCTGTACCCTAATCTCTCAAAATTATGGTCTAGAAATAAATCAAAAGTAAAATCTACCAAAAATCATATGGAATCCTGAGGTAAGCAGCAGCTTCAAGTTTCTGACTCCCAAATATCTGGAAAGAAAGAATGGGGTACCTATGTTGAACCCTCTACTGTGAGATCGTCAAAAGGATACTGCTGTAGGTAATCAGAGGGGAGGCAAATTGCTGTTGGAGATTGCAAAAACAACAAAGCATGAATTGGAACAGAGCTAACCAATGTAATTTTGCTCACAGTAAAATGCTGCTCTGTGCCTCCAAAAATATATGGAAAACCCATAAAGTTGCATGTAATAGGCAGAGGAGCGGAAGTTGCGTCAGGAGCACAACACGTATCATCCTCCTTTGGCTTTTCCACTTGAATCCCTTTACGACTTTACCTCCAAACAGGAGCAAAAACTGACTTAATGGTCACTAAAAGCAGACACTAAATGAATTAAAGGAGCATTAACCCAACAGAAGTGTAAAATCTCTTTAATAAAACACAGGAAAGTAACAGCATGATAATAACCCAACTCAGGTTCACTTCCAGAAAATGAAACACTGTACAACTAGTCTCCTTCTCGCCATTAAACAATAAAACTAAGTCACTCACTGCCAAAGGCCCTGCATTCATCTGTAAAGATATTATTATTTGCCAAGAGATGCCTCTAGAGTACTGAGCATCTTCCCTTGGCCATAAAGAACTTGCTTTTTTTCCCTTTAATGCAATGACAAAAGCCTATACAATGCAGCACTATCCATTCCAACGGATTTACAACCCTGTGCAATGAAATTGCAATGATGAATACAGAGCACTCACTTAGGCATCCCAAGTTATTCCAGTAGTTCACTCCTTGTAATATTAAAGGATAAATCACACAGGATTAGAGGATATTACCATATAATTAAATGCACTTCACATATATCTGCTTTAGCAATGCAAGCGATCCCATAATCTCTAAGATTTGTATATGTAGTGAAAATACTTGGATAAAAAAATAAACCTGCATTGTGTGGGAGAGCCTTGTAGAAATAAACGGACTAATAACCCTTTCTGAACATGCAAAAAGCCTATTTATAAAATAGTCATACCCTGCCCTTCTAGAGTATTCTTTCATCCAAGGCTCTCAAAAGCTCTTTACACATTAAGTAATCACGGTTCCCCCCACAGTTCTGGGTTTTGGAAGTCTCAGCTGCCTGATGATCCAATCAAGTTTTAGTGATCACAAACAGGTATTATGCTGATCGTTCTGATCAGTGAATGGTGAAGTAGAAACGCATCTACTAAGGGAGGGCCCAGGAAGAACTTGGAAGAGAAACAGAGCTCTTGAAATTAGTTGCCTTTGTGACAGAATGCTATAGAAATTCTGGATCAACAACTTGCCCAAAATACTTAACCCCCGTTTCCCCCCTCCACACATACACACAAACTGGCATTTCCCTACTCCCCGCATAAACTGGAGTTCAGTTGTTTGTTTAGTAATTCTCTTGTGTTTTCACTTGCCTTTGCTAGGACCTCCAGTTGACCTGCAATTTTGCAATAAGTTTTGGTGTTACGTAAACTAAAGGAGTTAGAAGTGGGTTTTGTCCAGATTAGACATGAATACACTGTTTAAAAGGAGTGACAAACAAGATCAATTATGTTCTTAGGAAGATGACGCAGAGGTACTGGGATCATTTCTGAAATCATTGCTCCCCATGCCAAACTACCTACTGATAGCAACACTTTCACTGGACCCCTTTTCTAGAATGACCACTCACATTGCAGTAGTTTGGGGAACATTGGAGGACAATAACCAGATGCCACCTGGCTACAGGTTTTCCCCTTTCATAAGGGGCCCATGATCTATGTTACCCTTCTACCTGATGCCAAGAACCAAAACTGTGTGCTACAGTCAAACAGTCTAGACTCTGGACCAGATGATGGTTAGTCTGCAATAGCCCAAGAAACCAGATGGCTTTGGGCAAGCTATTTCTTCTTCAACTCTGGCCATCTCACTAGGAGAACATTACAGTAATCACATATACTGGCAAATAAAACTGGAATTAAGTTCACAATCCCCATAAAAATTAGGAGCAACAGCTGCCACAGGCAAAAAAACCTGGGATTTCTCTAGCATTTGAAAGCTTTTCCTTCCTTAATTAGATCAGTTTACAATGTCAGATTACAGACAAAGTAAACTAATATTTATAAAGCAGCTTAGCAATGGATCTTTGTAAATCTAATTTGGCAAATAAACATCTTTCTATGAACATGAAGCTTAATTGGTGGATACTGGTGGCAAGGACAAGAGATGGGCCATAAATTCACAAGCAGTTTTCTTCTATTTATAAATAAGATTTTTCTGGCAAAGTTATCTGTTAATAAAATACACTGACAGCTCACAGAAAACCCTGAAAAGAGTAGTTAGAAACAAATCTGGCAATGCTACATTTTCTGTATTTTTCTTCCATCATTCTTCATAGTCTGTATTTCTTCTGTTACAAATCACAAGATTTGGAGACATTAGGGACATTTAAGACATAGCGTTTTGTTTGTAACCAGGTCACCTGCTCCTAGGTTTTTCTCCGTCAGTCATTTCCACAACAATCACCTACAGTCGAATGTCATGGACAGTGACCTGACATTATAGAGGAGGAATAAGCATCACAGCGTTGCCAGCCCCTCAAAATACTCTGCTTTTTCTTAAAGGCCCAGCTCATGGAGTTAGGAGATTACATGAAAATATCTGCTTTCATTAAAGAAATTATATATTTATCTTAGCTCACAAGGCTGCACAGAAAATAACTGAAAACGTAAGCCTTAAGGGCTCAAAATAGAGAAGGAAAATAAAACAAATCTAAAATGTGGTATATTTAAAATCTCATGATTTAAGCCAGTCTCCCAATTTCTGAATGCTTGACAATAGTGAGGACAGGTAAATTCTCATGAAACGTTATTTGCATGTAAACGCTTCCTGAATATTAGCCCGAATAAAGGGAGGGATATTTGGCTACAACAAATGTAACACATCAGCCGGTCTTCAGATCATGTAGGAAAATGATAAAGGGTTTCCTTATTTCCCTAATGCAGTCAAGGGTTTATATTGGAACAGCAGTGTAATTATGATTATGCCAGCACTTCCACTGCAAGCTCTTATGCTTTCAAACTTGAAAAATAATGGATGTAAAAATGTAAATCAGGCTAAAATTCAGAAAAAGGCAGGGTGAGGAAGGCAGAGAAACCACAGAGGGTCAACATTTAAAAAGTAATGTAAAACGCACACAAAAGTTGACTAATTTGGATTTTATGCTCATCTTGTTTTAAAAAAAAAGTCAAGTAGTATTTGGATCATTTAATAATATACTTGCATTTTGCTGCTTTGCTGTTTAACATTCCCTCCAACTCCTTTCAAATATATTAGACACACACTGCTACTTAACAGATTTCCTGATAGAATCGTATTCTATATGTAAGAACTTAGACCAGGGGTGAGCAAACATTTTGGCCCGAGGGCCACATCTGGGAATAGAAATTGGATGGCGAGCCATGAATGCTCACAAAATTGGGGTTGAGGTGCGGGAGGGGGTGAGTGCTCTGGTTGGGGGTGCGGGCTCCGGGGTGGGGCCAGAAATTAGGAGTTCAGGCTGCGGGAGGGGACTCCAGGCTGGGGCGGGAAGGTAGGGTGCAGGGCAGGGCTCCAGGTGGGGGTGCGGGCTCTGGGGTGGGGCTGGGGGATGAGGGGCTTGGGGTGCAAGAGGGTGCTCCGGGCTGAGACCGAGGGGTTTGGAGGGCAGAAGGGGGAATAGGGCTGGGGTAGGGGATTGGGGCACGAGGGGAGGCTCAGGCTCTGGGCGGCGCTTACCTCAGGCGGCTCCCGGAAGCAGCGGCGTGTCCCTTCTCCAGCTCCTATGCGGAGGCACGGCCAGGTAGCTCTGCAATCTGCCCCGTCTGCAGGCACCGCCCCTGCAGCTCCCATTGGCCACGGTTCCGGGCCAAAGGGAGCTGTGGGGGCGGCTCTTGGGGCAGGGGCAGCATGCAGAGCGAAGCCCCCTGGCTGCCCCTATGCGTAGGAGCTGTAGGGGGGCCACACCACTGCTTCCGGGAGCTGCATGGAGCAGCCCCCACCCTACTCCCTGGCTGGAGCACCAGAGCGGGGCAAGCCTCAGACTCCGCTCCCCAGCGGGAGCTCAAGGGCTGGATTAAAACGGCTGGTGGGCCGTAGTTTGCCCACCCCGACTTACACCCTGCTCCTGAGAGTTAACCCAACCCACTGACGTCAATCCCACAAGTCTGAGCAGGCAAAAAGCTTGCAGCACTGAGGCCTTATTTACATAGAGGACAATAGCTAAGAGGACCCTGTGGTGCAACAATAAACACTTAAATACATAAAGTTACCTAAAACAGTAAGTTCACATGAAAAGCCAGAATTCTACTAGAGAGTCTCTGCCTTCTTGCATACATCGTGTAGCTCTTGTTTCTGTAGTTAGTGTATAGAAGTAACTAAAACTTCATACGGATCTTTTGAGCCAAAAGTTCTTAAGAAACTGTGGTAATCAGAATCAACATGGTTAAAATTTAGAAAGGCACTGAACTTTAATACTTGTGTCCGTCACAGCCTTACTGATTCAGCTGAAACCACACCCTCATATCATGCTATTGTGCCAGCGTCAACTTCAACTTTGAATTTCCTATAGCTGTTGGCTTTTTGGTAAGCTTAACAAAATTTCCTGTCCTCCAACAAATTTTTTTCAGATTGTGTCTTCCTGGTCATTGTGGAGATATTTTAATCTTTCTAATGCTAGCACAATTTCCATCTGAAAACATTAGAAAGTTTGGTAATAAGCACTTCCTTTAATACTATTTATCACAGAACTGCAAGGAATGGCTTGAGCTGCAAAGAGATCATATTTCACCTGCAAAGTAACAGCATATACAGTATTATCCAAACAATCTCTCCCAGCTGTTATTTACTAAAGAGAGTAGGAAGTGCTTACTCTCAAGCTACAGCTAAAACCCCAGCAACTTTTTACGAGAGACTAGAGAGCGGAGTAACTTGGCATCTTATAGCAGCAATATGCAAACTAAGAGCAACTAGTCTCTTAGGATATTTATTAGTTGATACACCTATTTTTCTAGATCCATGAGATTCTAGAAAAGTGAAGTTACTGGTACCATGGCCCTGGTACTGCGTAAACTATTCCCACAATGCAGCACCCTCCTGGCCTATAACAATTGTTGCTATTCCAAGTCCTGGGCCTCTCCAACGGAACCTGACAAAGTTGTACCGAAGTTGTGCAATATATTCAGATGTCCACTAGGACAAAACCACCAAAACACAAACCCATTTCCCCAGCAGCGAAAGACTGATGCGCTTACCCAAGGCAACACCAAGCCATCCCTTCCTAGTTCAAAGGAAAATAGTAGAAAATTTGTGGCTGTCCACCCTATCTTAAAATAAACTCTTAAGTGTTTAATACTGAAATGAGTGCCAGTTACAAAACAAAAAGAACGGGAGAGGCACATGAAACTATTTGCCAGTAATGTAAATCATGTTCGTTTATTTCACATACTGAAATGTAAGAAGATACTATTGGCTATCAGGTGCTTCAAAAAGGCATAGGTCTAATCAGTCTACTCGACCTATCCCCAAAAATATTCATAAGCATAGGATGTTTAACCAAATGGACTATGGAGGCACCAATATGATTCAACAGAGAGATGTGCAGGGAGGACGGGGGAGGAGATCAAATGTTCTCAAACAATTTTCTGATTAAATCCAGAACTTGTACAGTAGAACCTCAGAGTTACGAACACCTTAGGAACGGAGGTTGCTCGTAACTCTGAAACATTTGTAACTCTTAACAAAACATTATGGTTGTTCTTTCAAAAGTTTACAACTGAACACTGACTTGGTACAGCTTTGAAACTTTACTATGCAGAAGAAAAATGCTCCTTTCTGTTAAATTTAAACTACTAAAAAAATTAATACCTTGCTATATTGTATTTGTTTCTCTCCCCTCCACCCCCAATCTCTGCTGCTGCCTAATTGTGTACTTCCGATTTCAAATGAGGTGTGGGGTTGACTGGTCAATTGGTAACTCTGGTGTTCGTAACTCTGACGTTCTAGTGTAACTCCAAGGTCGTTAGAAATTTGAACCACTTGTCTTAGTCCGGGGTACAATTTTCAAAAGCACTCAAGTGACTTAGGAGCTTTTTAAAAATTTTACCCTAGACCCATCCCTCTAAAGAAAGGCAGAGCATGTGGTGATAAGACAACAGATGTCAGATACCTAATTAGCACCTAGTCCAAAGTGCACATCTTTTTGGTCGTGCACAGAAGACAGTTGCTTATTTCCATTCGTTCTTGGCAACTACAGACACCACAATTAAATAAGGGTCCTCTTCTCTTCCCAATCATAGATTTGTTTAGAGTCCACAATGAGAAGAACCTGTAAATCCTGTAGCAACGAGCTCTTGAAGATGAAGGGTTCTACCAAATCACTTACGACACCACAACAAAGGCTGAAGTTTTCCAAAGCAATTTGCTGCTTCTGTACATGTGCAGCTCCTAGTGGCCCCAAGGGTTTGCAGACTGCACCCTGCAGCTGCTCGTGATCCAAGTTCCACCACACTGTTAGCCAGAAAGGTGGGTTCTTCAGCATAGTTTCAGATTCAGGAAGACTGCAGCCTCCAGCGTGTGTGTAATGAATTCTGCCTAGCCAAATTATATTCTAGTCACAGTCACCCACTGCAGCTCACATGCAAACATTTTTATACTAATATTCTGGAGCAAGCTTTTCCTTGTCCTCCATAAACTCTCCGAATTGCTTTTGCTCCACAGGGCTGTTAGAAAATAATTACTACGCTAAACCAGGGCCGGCGCTTCCACTAGGCAACCTTAGGCGGTCGCCTAGGGTGGCAGGATTTGGGGGGGGTGGCATTTTGCCGTCCTCGGCGGAAATTTGGCGGCGGGGGGTCCTTCCGCTCCGGGTCTTCGGCGGAAATTCGGCGACGGGTCCTTCATTCGCTCCGGGACCCGCCGCCGAAGTACCCCGAAGACACGGAGCGGAAGAACCCCCGCCGCCAAATGCTCAGAGGAGGAGTGCTGCCGCCTAGGGCGGCAAAAACCCTGGTGCCGCTCCTGCGCTAAACCCACAGGCCACTTTTCCAGAGCAGGTCTGCCATATGAACAACATTTGGCTCATCTGCATTGGTATGTTGCAAGCAAGGGGATTGGTCCTGCTTTGAGCAGGGGGTTGGACTAGATGACCTCCTGAAGTCCCTTCCAACCCTGATATTCTATGCTTCTAAGCACCAATGTAGTGTCCTTTTTAGGACTCACCACAGCATTCTATGCTCAAAACCCTGCATGTAACTCAACCTTGCTGCTGCCTTTCACATAAATTAGTCAGCTTCTAGGACCCCTGTAAATAATCCCATGTTTAAGAAACAGAATCTAATCCTTAATCAGCTTTTACACAGTTCCTTCATTATATATGTATATTTAGGCAAATACCATACATTTATTGAAAAGAACTGCCTGGCACCCCTGTAGGGTATTTCCACAGGAAAGCATAGAATCATAGGATGTAGGACTGCAAGGGACCTCAAGAGGTCATCTAGTCCAGCCATTTGAGCTAAGGCAGCACCTAATATACCTAGACCACCCCAACAGAGGTTTGCCTAGCCTGTTTTTAAAAACCTCCAAGGACAGCGATTCCACAACCTCCCTTGCAAGCTGATTCCAGAGCTCAACTACCCTTATAGTTAGAAAGTTTTTCCAAATATCTAACCTAAATCAGATTAGCCGAATTACTTCTTGTCCTACCTTCAGTGGGCATGGAGAACAATTGATCACTGTCCTCTAACAGCCCTTAACATACCTGAAGTCTGATCAGGTCCCACCTCAATCTTCTTTTCTCAAGACTAAACATGCCCAGGTTTTTTGTGTGTTTGTTTTTTTAAACTTTTCTCAAAGGTCAGATTTGCTAAAGCTTTTATCATGTTTGTTGCTCCCCCCCCGCCTTGGACTCTCTCCAATTTGTCCACATCTTTCCTAAAGTGTGATGCCAAGAACCGGACACAGTACTCCAGGTGAGGCACCATCAAGCCCAGTACAGCAGGACAGTTACCTCTCATGTCTTACAGAAAAAACTCTTGTTAGTACACTCCAGAATGATACTAGCCTTTTTTGCAACTGTATCACATTGCTGACTCACTCAATTTGTGATGCACTAGAGCCTTGAAATCCTTTTCAGCAGTGCTATGCCTAGCCAGTTATTTCCCATTTTGTAGCTGTGCATTTGATTTTTCTTCTGAAGTGAAGTACTTTGCACTTGTCTTTATTGAATTCGAACAATTCTCTAACTTGTCAAGATTGTTTTGAATTCTAATCCTGTCCGCCAAGTGAAAGCAACCCCTCCCAGCTTAGTATCATCTACACACATTTTATAACCAAATTCTCCACTCCGTTATCCAAGTTCTTAATGAAAATATTGACTAGGACTAGACCCAGTACAGAGCCCTACGGAGCAAACTAGTTATTTCCCATTTGACAGCAAACCTTTGATAACTACGCTGAGTAAAGTCTTTCACCAGTTGTGCACCCACCCTATAGTAATTTCATCTAGACCACATTTCCCTGGTTTGCTTATGAGAATGCTATGTGGCACTGCATCAAAAGCATTACTAAAATCAAGATCTCACATCTACATGTCTGCAGGAGAGTTACCTTTCCCAGAAGAACATCTGCAAGTGAGCCTCTTCATTCAGAATGCTGGGCAGAATTTATGTACCCTCAGTAGAATGATACACACAACTGCAGAGGAGTTGAAATGAAAACTTAAAAAAATTCTACTGCAATTTCTACTATGGACATTCTTTCCACAGCTTACTTGCAAATATCAATGGCACTGCAGCAGCAGCAAAAGTAGGTCTTCATACAAATGAGCAGGATACATGAAGTACAATCTGACGGACACTATTCTCTGTGACGGACATAACAGCCCTACAGACTGACCTTAGTCTAGTCGGATGGTCTTCCTTGGAAATTTGAATGTGGGGTATCCGAGGAAATAGAAGTTGGTTTGATCTTCACTTTGTTTACTGAAACCCCAGAATACCCTTTTTTCTCAGTATCTAGACCTGCCTACTAGATTTAAAACAGCAGAAAAGTCAAAAATACATGGTCTTGAATCTGAACTAACAAAGTGAAAATTTAGTCAGAGCAGCCCAACTCCTAAAGAGGTCCAAAAGAAAAATCAGAACCACCTAATGACAAGGTCAAGAAAAAACTCAGCATATAAATTGCTTAGTACCTAAAGGAAGCTCTTTCAAAATTGAATTATGTCTGTAATTTCAGATTGTTATAGTACAAAAAAGAAAATACAAACTTGCCAGTTTTAGAAAACTCTGGGGTGAAAGGCAAAATAAACCAGAATACACAAAAAGGACTGTTCTACCTCTAGGGTGTCAGGAGAAGGGAAACACCATGTTGCAATAAAATCTGGACTCCTAATTTTGTCCAAACAAACATAGTAAACAGAATTAAAACCATCACAAGAGGAAGAGAAGCAATCAGCAACATTTATGGTCCAGCCATAAAGGTAAAAGAATGATTTAAAAAAACAACCAAACTTTAAAAAAAAAAAAAAAAAGATTACCCAGGTCCTCTCCCCAATCACACCCCCACCTCCCAAAAAAACCCTAAATCATAAAATTAAGCATCTACATGATGTACTTACCTATATGTGACAAGGGAACAGCTTTCCATTAAAGCAATGATACACGTGACTAACCACTTCCCTGCTTAGAAAGGGTTTGCAACACAGACAAAAGGCTGCGTTCATCAACCCTAGAATGTCTCCTGCCAAAAGACAGGAGAGAGTATAGTCTATCAGGGACAACATACTGTGATCATGAAGGAAAGGAAACCCTTGGGTATTTACTGCAGTCCTTCTGGCGGGACTGGTGTTTTCTGTTCCCGTTGACTAAAGTAAAGCTTTAATGCTCCTTTTTGTTCCTTAACTCAAAGCAAATATTTCTGCTCTCACAGCCTTACCTAATATACACATGAAAAATTAAGTAATCTACCCAAAAGGGTTCTTCTCACCCACCCTGCATGTCTTTGCCATGAATTAAAAGAATAAATAAGTCCAGTTACTATTTCACCAGCAGCTACCAACAGAATTGCCTTCCCTGGAAAAATAAAGGAATTACGGGACCTTTTGTACTTCTTCAGCCAGTGCAACAATGCACTTCTTTAAACAGATCATCTGCTTTTAATACATACTCTTGCTGCAAAGAACCATTAGTTTATTTTCATGCAAGGTTAGATCCAAGCCCCACCCTCCAAGACTTAGTTAAAAATCCAGTAACGTGGTGGATTTTGGTTATGATACATGGCGATTAAGTGGAGAGCCCTGGTTTCAGCACAATTAGTGCCGTAAAGTGCATTCTTGGAACCTGCCAGCTGCCTGACTTCCCAAACTAAATGGCAGTATCCTGCAAAGAATGCAACAACGCATGTTCTTAGAAATACATGAGACACTCTAGACTCTCCAAACTAATGGCATGGGGGCGAAAAGAAGTGTTCTATATACAAACATTCTGCTGAAAGCATTGTGACTGCTCCAGACTAACAGGTTTTAGAGATTAAGCAATGGAGAGAGAGAGAGGCACCTGTCTTTGCAAAATAGCAGGTTATAGAAACCTCTTGCAAAGTGTTAAAAACAGTGCAACAGATTTGTAAACTGGAAGAGTGTGGAAAAAGCCAGAAGCCAACTGCCACTTAGTTGGGTTTTTTTGTTCCAGGTCTGTCCAGGCTCCAACTTAATGTTAGCTCAGAAATGGTTTCTTGATAGTTTCTGTCAGTCTGAAATCAGAGCCAGTGGCTTTCCTATCATAAAAAGAGACAGTACACCTCTACCTCGATATAACGCTGTCCTCGGGAGCCAAAAAAAATCTTACCGCGTTATAGGTGAAACCACATTATATTGAACTTGCTTTGATCCACCGGAGTGTGCAGCCCTCCCCCCCCCCGAGCACTGCTTTACCGCGTTATATCCAAATTTGTGTTATATCGGGTAGCGATATATCGAGGTAGCAATGTATCAAGATTTTAAAAACTGTGAAGAAAGGGAGTAATTTAGACTTGAGTTACCACACACATACCTTAGACCAGAGGTTCTCAAACTGGGGGTCGAGACCCCTCAGGGGGTCACAAGGTTATTATATGGGGGGTCGTGAGCGGTCAGCCTCCACCCTAAACCCCGCTTTGCCTCCAGCATTTATAATGGTGTTAAATATACAAAAAAGTGTTTTTAATTGATAAGGCGGGTCGCACTCCAAGGCTTGCTATGTGAAAGGGGTCACCAGTACAAAAGTTTGAGAACCACTGCCCTAGACAAAAAACAGAGTTTTAAGCATATAAACCCAACACATTAGATTACTGCAATTAAAAACTATTTGAAATCCAGAAATGCAGAATTAAGGTTCCATACTAAGTTAACCATAGTTCAGACACTGAATCTTCACACCCTGTTCACGGCATAGTGACAGATTTCCTTACCCTCACTACACTTCTTCATGATGTTCAACATCCCTTCTTCCCACTCAGCCTCCAATAACTTTTACATTACACAAGACAGATTTAGGACTAGTCCACACTACACAGGATTTGCCAGTATAGCTAATCAGCATGGCTATCGGCAGAGGCTGGTAGTGTAGACACAGCATATGCTGATACAAGGAGTTTCTGCCATTATAGTAACACCACCTTCCCATACATATTAGTTATGCCAACAGAAGTTCTGTCAACATAGCTGCTTTTACAACTGGGGGGTTTGCAGAAATACCTTTGTCAGCTGGGGGTATGGTTTTTTCACACCCGTGACCAATAGCTATACCTATAAATCTTTGTAGCGTAAACCTGGCCTTAAACAGGATACTAGAGAAGCTTCTGTCTGCATAGTTTACAGTATATGATTTCTATGTTCATTTCATCACGATTTCCAGGGCTACTTCTGTCCTTGTCGGTTAGCAACAATTTAAGCAGGTTATAAGAAACTTCAACAAAACCAAATTGACAGAGTCCCAAAAGCACGTGAATGAAATGAGATTCCAAACTATTGGACTTGTTTTCAGTTGTGGCCTCAATTTGCTACAGCTTTCCTTCCACACTTGACTCCATTGTCTTTCCTATTCCTTTTAGGCTTACCCTCTCCAAAACTGCTCAAACATTATTCCTTTGGCTCAGCATGTTCTTCTGATCCCTACTTGCTTTTTGCCACCACTTCATTTAAATAAAAAAAAAAAGAAGAATATTTATAGAACACTTGTTTCCCCATTTCCAAGCAACATGGCTTTACTTCTCCTCAAGCAAAAAACATCCCCAGCGCCAAAAGATTTGTTCCACTTTTATTTCCTAGATCTAACAGGTACTGTACAATGGTTCCTTTTTATATATTACCTGCTGAAAACATGCCTTTTGTTTCAAGATTTAAAAGCCAATATTTTATAACAATAGGAAGCTATGGGTCAAGATTAACGGCATAACTCCACATATGATTCAATGATTGGAATGACGACAATGTTTAATCTGGATTAGCTGGCAATTAAATCAGTCTGACTGTATTAGCCGAACACAAAACTTTCTGTAGAATGCCCCCACAGGGGCTCAGTACACTCACAGGTCATAGGAAAAATGATTTGCCAACATTTTGTTCTAGATATCACAATAGGAAGTTCATAGCGTGAGGCTGGAGGAAAGGAGCAGTGATCCTCTTGAAAGATTGATCCTACCTCCACTGATCAGCCTCTTCAGTGGAATAAACTTTTCCATTTAATGGAGTAGACAATTGCCCTTAAACATCCAAGCAATACTGCCTGCTTGAATGGTTGATACCACAAAAGCAAAATGTTATCTTCTAAATGTAACCATGACAATACACCTTTACCCCGATATAACACGAATTCGGATATAACGCGGTAAGGCAGCGCTCCAGGGGGGCAGGGCTGTGCACTCCGGCGGATCAAAGCAAGTTCGATATAACGCAGTTTCACCTATAACGCAGTAAGATTTTTTGGCTCTCGAGGACAGCATTATATCAAGGTAGAGGTGTACTATCAGAGAAGTGATTGCATTCATTAACCTTAACTAAGGATTTTTTATAGACTTTTACATTTAAATTCTGTAACTATTTGCCCTCAGAACTGTTCTTAAATAAAGAATTACATAGTAATCTTAAAGTTAACAGAATTTGTGTTTGGGAATATTCAAGTGGTGTACCACAGCTAGTATCACAGCTCTCCTTTTCAGTAATCCACTAACAGTCATGACCTACAGAGCAAAAACATCATTCTGTTGCCAGCCAAAACAGAAATTTCACCACCAGCACATTGCAGGGATCATGATATCACCCACCAAACTAGGAAGAAAAAACTACTACTTTCTGTAAAAGCAATTTCTGAATGACATCTGTGTAGAACTGATAAATGAAATTGTTTTTAATTGTTCACTTTATTAATGTAACTTCATAAGTAAAGTTTTATGAATGAAACAATATTCATTCATAAAACCGGTTACCCCAATAACTGGCTAATTAACAGTTAAGATGCTTGTTAAGAGCCATAGCTGTTCAGTCAGCTGCCTTTGTAAGTTTCACTATCAATCCAATTCCTGCTTAAATCACTGAGACTTGCACTGTTTCAGTATTGTAATTTCTGTTCACCATTTATTAACACTTGCCTACAGTGTAACTTCTGTTCACTGTTTGCCATATTGTAATTCAAACCCCATTTTAAAACGCTTACTCCATTTTGTAAGGGCTTGCTGCAACCTTCATTTTTGCAAACCCTGCTGTAATCTTATTAGTTTAGTTTAGATGTGTGAATGAGGTATGTATGAATGATGGAATCAACCTCCAGCCCCAGCCTGTCCTGATTAAATAGAGTTCAAACACCAACGGCTGAAGATGCAGACAAGAGCCCTAACAAAGTAAGAAGAATCCACCCTAAAAAGAAAAGGTACAATAGAAGGAAGATCAAAGCCCGGTCCCAGGCTGAAAGTCATGTCTGCAATTGACAGGTGATCAATCACCAAACCTGGAGGCAGCGTGACACAGCAAGACCTATAGACTCTGGATTCAAACTAAAGCCTACAAAAAGGATGGGTGAGATGGAAAACTTTGGAGGAGGGTAACATTCTGCTGCCAACATGGAAGGGCATCGGTGCATGCCCAACAGAGACCCAGCTCGTCCTTGTGCCCGGCTTTCCTGGCCAGTTAGCCGCCACAAGCTACGAACCCAAGCTGCAAACTCAAGCCACAGACTCAAGCAGGACTGGTAACTATGCAGCAGCTGCAGAACATCTAATTGATGTGTGTATGTGTGTGTGTGTGTGTATATAGGTATTAGGTATAATGTGTGTGTATAAGGATTAAGATATTAGTTATTGGTCATAAATCAAATTGTTATCATAATAAATGTGGCATCTTTGTCTTGACCCCTAAAACGATCCTGTATAAGTTTGTGGGACAACATCTGAAGAGAGCAACAGAGGGTCCTGTGGCACCTTTAAGACTAACAGAAGTATTGGGAGCATAAGCTTTC
>NW_020664545.1:3724021-3724287 GCF_002925995.2 Terrapene triunguis
CCCCCCAAATGAGGGACTAGCCGCAGCAGCTAGAAAATGCCGTTGGGGTTCCAACCCTCATGTCTTGGGTCAGCATTTTTGATGCCCTAGGAACGCAGGAGCTACCATCCTCTGTCAGAAGACTGTTCAATCTAAATGTGCCGTGCCCAGCCCAGTTTGATAGGGCTGTCATATGAGTTACAAAGCAACAGAGGGTCCTGTGGCACCTTTAAGACTAACAGAAGTATTGGGAGCATAAGCTTTCGTGGGTAAGAACCTCACTTCTT
>NW_020664545.1:3729287-3754355 GCF_002925995.2 Terrapene triunguis
GCGCGGGGCACCGAGGGGGCGGAGGAGGGGAGCCCGCCGCCGCGGCCGCCTCAGACACCAACCTCCGCCGCGCAACCCAACCTGCTGCCGAGCCCCAGCCGGGGACGGGGGGGGCCCCCACGGCGTGACTGACGGCACGGGAGGGCCAATCGGCGTCCAGCACCCCAACAAGGAAGGCGGGGCCCAGCACAGCCGCCGGGTTAGGCTGCACCCTTCTTAGCGGGGCCTCCAAGTAACGGGGAGCAAGAGAGGAGGGGCCGGTAGGCGGGCCAGGGAGTGACAAGGGAACTAGCCAATCAGCGCAGAAGGAGCCAAAAGAAGGCGGGGCATTCAAATGAAGTTCATCAATATTGATAAGCAATGTGGTCGGGGGGGGGATGTGATAATTGCATTGATGTTTTTGATGGGGGTTTATTTACATGTATTTAAATTAGCCACTGTGTGAGCCCTGTTGTTTCATTCATTGTTAAGTGTTCATGCAATTAACATCTGGCTTGAGCTCTGAAGCAGGCGCCTCACCCACATCTGGGTTTATTCATCACTGGGCTCATTTGTGTCTTATTAGCTCCACTAGCCCACCCTGTGGGGCCCCAGCCTCTGCAAACCAGGGCCAAGGGCTCTCAAACAGGCCCCCCAGCACTGCCCAAATCCACATCCCTGCGTCTGCACTGGGGCTTTCGCCGGTACAGAAATGCCCCTCGCCCACCCAGCCACCCCAAACTGGCCGTATCACTCTAGGCGCAGCCCTGGCCCCAAGCACGCTTGCCGCGTTAACCACGAGCAAGGCGATCAGAACTGAGCTGTATTTAGGGTGACCAGATGTCCTGCTTTTATAGGGACAGTCCTGATATTTGGGGCTTTTTTTTAATATGGGCTCCTATTACTCCCCACCCCCTGTCCCGATTTTTCACACTTGCTGTCTGGTCACCCTAGCTGTATTGGACTAGAAATAAATCAATTGGGCCATTAAAAAAATATCCAGCCATTAAAACAAAATCTACATTCACCTTTATTTCATTGTCCATCTTTCATGCTATCTGTGTCCCCAAATCCCTTCCAGAGTGAAGCAATGCAGGTAGAGCGCCAATGAGTGACAGCAGAGGGAAAAGAGGTAGCCAGAGCTTGAGAAAGAGAGGGCACACATGCCATCTGAGCTTTGGAGTCAGATGGAGAGTAAACGAGGTGGAGGTACCCCAAATCTATCCCAGATGTCAGAAGCTGCAGAGGAGAAGGCCCTTGCACCTGCAGTGACAAGACTGTGCCAAAGGAATGCAGGTGTGTTAGTCCATGAACCAATCTTCTCCTTATGGTGCCTGTTCAGGAGAAAACCATCTAGCCCTTGACAAGAGTACAGATTAGAAAGCTTAGGCCTGGTCTACACTACGACTTTAATTTGGATTTAGCTGCGTTAATCCGAATTAACCCTTCACCCGTCCACACTACAGAGCCAGTTAATTCGAATTAAAGGGCACTTAAAATCGATTTCTGTACTCCACCTCGACGAGCGGAGTAGCGCCAAAATCGATTTTGTTAATTCGAATTAGGGTTAGTGTGGCCGCACACCACCAAATTACTGTGGTTAAATTAATGGGGTAGTGTGGCCGCACACCACCGAATTAATGTGGTTAAAAACCGAATTAATGTGCTTAGTGTGGCCATGCACAATCGAATTTATACAACCTGTTTCCCAAATTCGAATTATCTAAATTCGGATTAATCCCGTAGTGTAGACATACCCTTAGGTTAGTGTAGTGCAGCCCCTTGCTCTCTAGTGTGCTCATTGGTGCCCCTAGTGGTCCCTTTGCTGAAAACAGAGCTCCTTTAGAAAGCCTGCGTTGAACATTTCACTGTGTCCCGGATGGGCACAAAGGGTTTGCAGTCTGGGGTGCTGGCCCTACGCACAGGGGTGAATTTCATCTTCAATAAATAACTGATTTTGAAGTTTACTAATTTATTTTTTGGTCCCAATGCTGTGGATGGCAGACTCCTGCCCCATGACATTTCCCAGCACAAGAAACCCCCCACAGACACCCCCACACACACTGGTTCCTGGAGTGAGCAATAAAGCACTGCCACTAAAATCCTTGGCACTAGCATTGCTGTACTTTTCAGTTGAGGTTCTCCACGTGCTCCTTGAAGATAGATAAATATAACCCCACTCCACAGACTGGGGAAACCAAGACAGAGAGGTGAGGTGACACAGCCAACCTCACACCTAAAGTCAGCAGCAGAGTGGGGAGCAATGACTTTCCTAATTCCCAGTCCCCTGCTCTAACCACTAGACTCAGCTGACTCCCAAAGGAGGTGCCCGGAAGGTGACATTTCAAAGCCACCTGGCAAATGCTCATGGTCCATGCAACTAGATGACAGGCGCTCACGCTGCTATAAAGCGTCTCTGGAGACCAGAAAACCAAACCCTTTTGCATCCCATCCTTCTGGCTGCAACTTTGTTTGTAACTGTCTTATTTCCTCTCCAACAGCAAGATGCCCGGGCTCGGTCTTGCAGCTTCTGTACCTTTCTGTGAATCCACTCATCTCATCAGCTCATGAGGCCCTCTCAGAGGCAGGCGGCAGGATAGAGCAAGAGTTCGGGGTTCCGTGGAGGATTTTTGATATTTCACTTCTTTGTGCTTTTAAATATCAGCCCCGGCTGGTGTGAAATTTACCAGCATTTCACCCACACATAGCCCCATCGTGGCTGGTGAGGAAAGGGACCGTCCCACACATGTGCCAATAAAACCTTTATTCCTCCTCCACCCTTCCCTAGTCTAGCTCTCTAGCTAGGCGAAGGGGGATGTTATTGACAGCAGTCAGAGAGCTGGTGGAAGATGCCCATTTTACAGCCCCAGAGAGGCTGAAGCCCTCTCATACTCCACTGAACAAGCATAGCAGGGCAAAGCTTCCCCACACACACAGCCCCACAGACACAGACAAATCACCAAGGTGCCTTATCCTAACCCAGGCAGGACACTCATTACGAGGGCCAGGGGAAACAAAGCTAAGTTTAGAGCAGCTTCTGAGGCTGCTCTAACTTACACCCAGGGTCAGGTAGGCTCCTGCACAGCCCCAGTATACAAGGAGCACAAATGTGGCTTAAAGCCTCCTTGCCCCCCACCCAAGGAACTGAGAATCAGGCCCTTGGTTCTTATTTAGACCTCTGCTTACTGTCTCCTTTGGGCCTGACCCTTTGGTCATGGACACAGGTGTCACCCCATCGGCTTCAGTGAAAAGAGAGGGAGGATCTGGCCCTGTGAATCAGACCGGGAGCTGGGAGGATCACTCATCTGCCTGCCTCCTCTGGTGCAGGAAGTCATGCTCCCTGGGGCTCCCAGGCTGGAGAATGAATCAAGGCTTTATATAACATCCCACCATCCCCCGGCCAGTCATGACCGGGTGAGGGCGACTGAGGCACTGCAGATCCAGAATCACTAGGTGGGTGGTGTCCTTCCTTTGTCTCCCTGACTCACGGCTCACATTTGGACCTAGGACTGGGGAGGGCTGAGTGCTAGGAAGCACAGGGATTCCCGCCCTGGAACCTCTATGGGGAGAGGGGGAGATCAAGCAGTGGTCTCATGAGAGGCTGTCTGCCCCTAGAGAGCATGTCCTGGGAGGTGGGAAGCCAGCTACACAGAGAGACAGAGAAATCTGAACGGGTTAGGGCTGATCCCAGCCCAGAGCAGTCTGGTGGTTGCAGCAGGCAACTGGGATCTTGGCCTCCTGGGGTCTCTTCCCAACTCTGTCACTGTCTTGCTGGGTGACCTAGAGCACCTCACTTAACTCGCCCGTGACTCAGTTTCCCCTTCTGAGAAGCAGGCCTGATACAGCGAGTTACCCAGCTCATTCACAGGGGCATGGTGAGACTTAGCCCTTTGAGATCCCTGCCGACAGCATCGCTCTTGTTCTCCTTGGGCTGCGGAGGAGGAGCGGCTCCTGGGACAGGCTGTCCATTCACCCGTCAGTCAGTCACAGGAGGCTCTGGAGCTCACCGAGCTGTGAATCCCAGACAGGGACCATTAATCAACCGTCGGGAGATGACTGCAGCCCTGAGCCCACTGTGACTGATCCAGAAAGCAGACAATTATCGCAGAGGAGGAGACAGCATCCCTCGGGCACGTCCATCTGCCGGCCTGGGGACTCGCTGCCTGCCGCCCAATTCTGGCCCTACTCAGGCTCCTCTGGGCTACTCCCCCGGTGCCCAGGGCAGAACATCACCCCAGGCCACACTCCTGGTGCAAAGGGTTCCCACTGGTTTGGGGCTAGCAGAGCAGCCCAAAGCCACCCCCGTCTCCTGGTAGAGCAGCATGCCCAGGCCATGAGAGGCACCCATGTTGGGCGCATGTGATTGGGCCGCACTGCATTCCAGGAGAGCAGCCCCAGAGCTCAGAGGGCGTAAGGGCGAGGTGATGCCCCCTGTCGTCCCTGCCTGGTTTGCACCTCCTGCAAAATGCGGCCCAGAATCCAGCCCTGGGTTCTGGAAGAGCCACCTGGGGCAGGGGCAGAGGGGTTGGATCAGCGCGGCCCACCTCACGCTTCGCCAGCCTCCAATGGCTGCTCCTCCCAGCTTGGCTAGAGGGAGGCAACCCCCAGGCCAGCCCAGCCCCTGCAACCAGGAGAGTGGCTCCTACCTGCTCTGCTGGGGCAAGCTCAGCCCAACTCGCCCGACGGAGCTGCTGCCCACAGGCCCCCAGGGGTCCCAGTGCATGCAGGGCGAACACCGAGCGAGCCCCCGATGTAGGATGTGTCTAATCGATTAGGTCCATGCTAGCGTCTGGCCACCAGCTGGCAAGTACAACAATTGGAGCCCCCAGGAGTCAGGCCCCACCCTGGATCTAGACTCCCATCCACTTCCCCGCGCCACGCAAGGCCAAGAGGGGGAATAGTCTCCCCCCCCCTCCCGCCGCAACGTCGCGTTTATTTCCCAGCACGCATGGGACGGTGCCCGTTTTGCTCGGCTCAGCCATCTGCACCGTCCCCCAGGAGGGGAGCTCCCCTTGCTGTACAGACGCTGGGAAACCTATTGGAAAATTGAGGCTTTAATTGCATCTGGCATGTCCCAGGCTCCTGACGGCAACAGCCACCGGGCTCCAAAGAGACATCACGGTAAGTGGGAGGAGGCAGCCCAGACAATCTCACACATGTGCCTGTGCTAGGCAAGCTGCTATCTCCCTGCCCCCGAGCTTGACCCATGGCCCCTGGAGAGACGTGGGTCTAGCAATGGCTGAGAGCCAAATTCCACTCGGGGCGGAATCCCCTAATAAATAAATATTTATTTATGCCCTAACCTAATAAATAGCAATGATAATGTACAGCGCCTAGCACACAGGGGTCCTGGCCCAGGCGCTACCGTCATACAAATGAATAAAAAGAACAAAGAATCCACCTGCCAGTCACCATAAAAAATGTCCCCAGAAAATAAAAAAAACATCCCCAGTGGTTTACAAGTTCCCTGCAGCCAGGCCTGGGGAGCGGAGAGATTCCCCGGCCCAGCAATAGGCAGGGGAGGTTTGCTAGCCCAGTCCTATGCCAGGATGAGGGGGGGGGGGGGGCGCCAAGATCAGAGGAGAGGAAAGGAGAAGGAAAGGGGAGAAGCAGGCAGGCAGGTGAGGGACATCCCACAGCTGCCCCGCCGTGGGGCAGGAGAAGGTGAATGGGGACAGAGCAGCTGTTTCCCCCAGCCACGCGGCTGCAGCCTCCTCTTTTGTCTTCCGAGGAGGAGTCGCTGGAGAGGGAGATTAACACAGGTGGCATGGCAGGGGCTGCCAGCAGGGAGGGGTATTGCAGGGAGCAGCTGCCATCACTGGAGTCCCCATTTCTGTTGCTCACAAGCTATTCTGCTACAGTGCAGAACACAACTCCGGGCCCCTGTGTCCAAGTGCCGCCCTGCACAGAGCAGGCCTCCCCACGCGCTGCGGACGGCAACAGCCGTGCTTCACAACTCGCTGCTTAGAACAAAACGGGGCCCAGACACTGAGCCAGACCCCCAAGCTGGTGTCAATCAGCAGAGACGGACTTCCACCGAGTTACACTGATTGACGCCAGCTGAGGATCTCCCCGCCGGTGTGAACAGAGCCAGCCAAACCAAGGGCCTGATCCTGCAAACAGTGTGGCCAGCTGCAGTTCTTACTGCCAGGAGTAATTCCAGTAGCAGTCCCATTAGTTAACATGTGTTTGCAGGATTGGGCTGGGAGACAGATATTTTTTTTCTTAACCCCAGCTGTAATCCAGTTTGGCTCCATCTGTACTGGCCAAACGGTGTTATAATCTGCTTCGGCCACAAATGAGTTTAAATCATCCTTCACAGCCGTTGCTAAACCCAAGGCCAGATGCCGCTCCCAGCTTTGCAGGATATTGGATTGGACTGAGAAGGGATAACAGACGTGGCATCATCTCACCAGGGCACGAGGGAAATGAACGAGAACCAATAGGTGAAATGACCAAACGAATTTTACTCTTCCAGCCCGAGAGCACTGGAGCCTAATCAACAGAAAAGTCAATTAGATTTGTAACAAGAGCCCTTTCGCTATACTCTTTCCCCGACCGTAATTTAATATTATTCCCGTGTAGCAAACGAGGAGTCAATAGATTTGCAAAAAAATAACCCCACCCTGTAAAAATTTAAATAATTCAAGCCCCACATCCAGCAGAGTGCTTAAATATTTGCTTCACTTCACCATCCCTGGATGATCTAGGTGCTTAAAGTTAAGCAGGTGCTTAAACGCTGTGCTAGATCAGGGCTTAAAGGCTGGATTTCCAACTCTTAACCCCTAGAATCCTTAGGGGTTCCCAGCTAAACTCTTCTGGACAGCATGCATGTTACCCCTGACGAGCTGGTATTTTCAAAAGTGCCTAAGTGATTTAGGAGCCAGGCTTTTCGGTAAACCTCAGCCTAATTCTGTGTAGGAAAAGGAAGATAAATAAGCTTGGGGATTTGGCTCCTTGCTTGTTGCGTCCGGTCTCTGGAGTCCCCCACCCGCCTGCTTGGTAAAGCGTGCCCATGCCATCTGCCAGTGGAGGCCAGATTAGCTTTGCTTGGAGGGAGGGGCAGCCCCCATCAACCAGATCTATTGCTTTCTATTACTCATAGACGCTCTCCCGTTAGGAAATGAATTCAACACCACCCAGGGAAAGTGGCCATCCCTTCGCATCGAACATGCTGCTATTCCAGCCCCGGCTGTGCTTCGTTATTCTGCTCTAAGCTGTAGGTGAATTAACCCACCAACAAAACTACGACTAGTTCTCAGCCAAAATAAACTACAGTACGTTAAGACGGAGAGCACCTATCAGCAACTGAAGGATAAAAACACCAGAGGGATGTTATCATTGTCCTAAAAGCAAGCATTATAAACTCAGAGTGAAGGCTGCACTGAAAAGCAATCCAAACACATTAAGATACGGAAATGCCCACAAAGCACCTGAACCAACCGCAGCAATGCCATGCAAGCACCACATAATTATGATTAAGGCATGTGAGCCCCGATTCAATTAAAGCCATATTAGCTTTCACTCCATATTTTCCCCCTTGTGATGTCACTACGGGGCAGAGTTAAGGTTGTTTATTCAGTAAGGAGGGGGAACAAGAGGCAGAGGTATTCCCTTTGTGTATTCCCATTAAGTAGGAGGGAGGGAGGGAGAAAGAAAGGTCCATGCACAATTTCTCCCCAAATCCATTTCCCCCCGTGCCAACTCAGTTCTTTTGTACGTGTCAGAAGGCCAAATAGTTTTCAAAGTGGGACTAATGGAAAGCACTAACGGCCTGATTTGCAAAGGTGCTGAGCGCCTGCTGCTCTTGCTAACTACACTGGGAGCAGAGATTGCTCAGCATGTCTGAAAATTCAGGCTGTCAGCTACCCAGGGAACGGCATCTCGGGGCCCTCCTGGCATTGCCAGGGCAGCCTCTGACAGAGCCGCCCCCTGGCTTCAGGTGGAATCACACAATTCTTCCCCTCTCGGACCAGCCCCTGGGTTGGCATTCGCCTGGGATTAATTCAGCAGGCCTGACCTACGCTCAGACCCTGCCGCTCTGCTCCCTCCAGGAGCAATGTCAGTGGTTGACAGGTGCTGGAACTAGGGATGCCGGGCGGGGGGGATGCTGCTCCCCCTGGCTTGAAGTGGTTTCCATCACATGCAGTGTTTACAGTTTCATTCAATGGCTCTTAGCCCCTCCCCCCCACCGTACAAGGTGTTCCAGCCCCCCTGGGTTGACACAGTGACCAGACGGCCTCCTAAAGCGAAGGATTTCCGAGAATGCAGATGTTAAAGCAATACAGCAGCCAGCCTGCGTCTCAAACTGTTCCCTAAGGCTTCCCGTACCCTGCCTCTGGGAAGGCCCCACTTCTTTAGACTCCCCCTGCAGCGTCTCTCCCTCTCCTGAGACAGCTTGTGACAAGTGACCCCAGGTGTGTTCAATGAGCACTTACGGGGCTTGCCAAAGCTCTGCTTTATTCTGTCTGGGTTCCTTCCCACCAGCTGAGTGTAACAACCAGAGGGTCACAGAGCCCCGCCCAGATGCTCAGGCTGGGAAGCTCAGCCCTTAAAGGCCCAGCCCTCCAACATCACAACCCCTGAGAAGTGCTTTTTAACTCTTCCTTGTTCTTTTGCTCTCCAGGCTCCTAGCTTTGGCAAAAACAAGGCTTGCAACTTCCCAGAGACAAGTTCCTTGACGCAAACAGTCTTTCAAGTGTGTGCCAGGGCGCCCGCATCTAGATCTGCTGTGATGCTCCTTCCAGAACTCTCTGAAATTGGATCAATACAGTCATACAGGAAATGCTAATTACCCACCATCATTATACAGTAGCTGTACCTCACTGCCCAGAGCCCAGACCCTCAAAGGTTTTGCAGTGCCTAACTGCCATGGATTTCAATGGATCCTTTGAGTATCTGTGCCTGGGTCCCTTACCATAATCTTGCCATTGTTACAGATCAGTATTCATAAATAAACACACAGCAGCTTCTCATCCATCACTGGGCCATCAAAGCCTCTTTCAGGCAACATTTCAGCCAGGAGGAGTGGCGTTGATTTTTAAGCAGGACTGCAAAAATCCAGCAGCCAGTTGGATAAGGAGTCATGTGATCCGTGAGAACGCGCCCAGAGCTGGTCTGGCCAATGATGGCTGAGGCTGTACAGGATTTTAGGAGCACTGCGGTGAGTGGTGGGGAAGTAAGAACTGGTACTTTGCAGGTTGCAGATGGGGAAGAGAGACCCAGACAGGTTACGTGGTTAGGCTGGGCTCCAATGCAAGGTTTCTCACCCCATGGGTCACAACCCAAAATTGAGTCAAAGGGAGGCTCTGCGGGGGGGCACTGCAGTGTGTGGGGGGCCAGATGGACCAAAGAGGAGTGAGTGGTGCTGTGGCCCCATGCGCCAGGTTGAAACGCCGCTCACACAAATTGGGCCCGCCCCCCCAAGCAGCACTGGGACCCCAGATGCTGCACCACCCCGAAGCAGGGAGCTGAGCCAAGCCAGCCCCACAGGACAGCAGCTGCAGGAGCAGCGGCTATGGTATACACGGTGTACTTTTTCCGTACTTAGTATGTTAATGTGTCTACTATGTCGTGAGTAAGAAATACTTAGCGAGCCAGATGCTTTTTGCACTGAAGCTGTTTACTGGGTCATGGCAGGGCAGGCCAACATGGTTAACAAAGGAGTCCTGAGTCTCGCATGGATCAGCTCTAGACCTGCTGTAGCAACGCAAAGCCTGGCTGGGCTCTAATCTCCATTCAGATGTATTGTGTGACCTTGTGTGAGTCAGGTAACCGTGCCCGTTAACGTCCCAGGCCAGGCAGAAGCAATGTTTTCATGGTGCAAGGACAGTGAAATCTACCAGTGCTTGCTAAACATCTGTCAGGATCTAACTGGCTCTACACGTGACTCCCACCAGCTGTCACTTTTGTTCACACTTTATATGAAAGGTCCACAGTTCATAAAGGGTTAACAAATGGTTAATAGAGGTTTTAATCTGTGCCGATAGCTCATTATAAACTCCAACTGTAGCTTATAACCACCTTCTACTGATGTGCTTATTACTACCTATGACACACACTGCTCATGTTTTTAATACGCTTATAACATCCTAATAATCATTAACCCTTTCTAAACTGTTCCTAAACGGAACCTTAATCTAATGGGTGCTCTAACTTTTTCTTCTTGCAGCCGGACGGCTCCCACAAAGGCTGAAATTCTTTTCCTACCTTAAAAAAACACCCAAAGTGATCGCTTTCCACATCGTATCTTCACAACTGATCAGCATAAACAGAGGCCAGACACATTGGCACTGGAAAATGGCTTTGAGAGGGTTAATCTTTTGGATGCAAGGTGTTAAACACTGGCACCCCAGATTCCGCTGTATTTATTTGTCCTTTGCCCAGATGCCCTTCTGGGTCTGTATTGCTGCTGCTTTCCCTCACAATCGTTCGCAAAGAGGAAAATATAAACCCCGCCAAAGGCCCGAAGCACAAAAAGGAAAAGTGAATTCTCCTTCCTGACCCGCCCAGGGTCAGCGCGCTGCCGGGACCTGGCTCTCCTGACGTACCTGCAACTCAGAGCTAAGATCCGCCGTGTGGATCTGAAAGGAGAACTGGCGATTCAGCCCTCACAAGGCAGCAGTGGATCAATCCAGGCTCCATGCCTACATCAGACGTGAAGGGCAAAGGTCCCTCCACTGGCATCTGGGAGGGACACTACTAAGGGGAAGGGAGACAGCAGACTCGACTGGCAGAGCTAAGAGGGAAAAATTCTTGCCGTCTCCCCGTGCAGTTTGAAATTAGTCCTTTATGCATAATGCACAAACTCCTCTTTCATCATCTCGCTGCAGCACGGACTCCCAGAACCACTGTCTTCAGCCGAATGTGTCACTTTGATGTCGGGGGGGGGGGGGGAGAATGCAAGGAACTTTGTTATTTTATTTCAGCTTCTCTTTTTGCTTCAATCGTGTGACATAAATGAAAGGAGCACTGGGTGGGCGGGGGTTTGCAAAAGTGGAAAGGCGGAGGAGGAGACTAGGGCAATGAGACAGCCGGGAGGATGGGAAAAGGGAAGGGTGTGGTGACCAGTGGGGACTAAGTCAGTGGTTGTTTCAAAAGACTGAAAGCAAAATAAATCGCGCCTGAAACTGACAGAGGCAGCGGGTTTGCAGTGGTGTTGGTTCCAGGATGTTAGAGACAAGGTGGGGGAGGGAGTATCGTTCATGGACCCAACGCCTGTTGGCGAAAGAGACAAGCTTTCGCGCTCCACAGAGCTCTTCTTCGGGTCCCCAAAGGCCGCCGGCGCAGCTATAAAACTGTAAACACTGGGCAGGCACCCAAGGCCGGATTTTCAAGAGTTTGGTGTGTTGGGGGCTGCGTGCTTGGAAATCTGATCCGTATTTGGGTGCCTAAATAAACTCGCAAGACATCGCCACCTGCCTCCCATCGGCTCATGACGCCAGCCTTCATTGCCTGCATGTTTAATTTTCCAACACGCACTTTTGGCCTTTCGCCCATGCCTCCCCACACGTGTGGGACGAGCTCCCTGTAGAAATCTGCCAAGCCCCCTCCTCCTCCTCCTCCCCCCAACTCTCCTCTGCTGCGATGCTACGAGGAAACGGACAATGGTTAGGCCTCTGGTGAGCAGAGTGTTGCCCATCAGCTGACCAGGATTGTCTCATTGGGTATGTCTACACACTGGGTCAGTGAACTTGATCTCCTGGGGCTTGGTCTGTGGGGCTAAATATTGCAGTGTAGACATTCAGGCTCGGGCTGGGTTCTGAAATCCCACAAGAGGGTGTGACGTACCCAGGTAGAATCCAGACTAATGAGGAGGTGTGTCACTCCTGCCCTCTAACCTGGGGGGACACTGACAGTGCTTTGCTGTGGTAGCCTCCTGCCTGGGCTGCTCTCAAACAGCCTCCAGCATGCAAGTCACTCCCAGTTATGTCTGCATGTGAGCTGCAGCCATCCAGCCTGGGTTACACTGAAGCGTGACCCCAGCGTACTCCCAGTCATATCCGGTACTGCCCAGCCCTCTCCTGGACAGTGCAAATTTATATAAAGCCTGTTATTTCTTTAATAGAATAACTTGCACGTAACTTGCCATCCCACCTGGAGTTTCCCAGGCAGTTCCATTGAAACTCACTGGATTAGATACATCAGTGGCACACGTTTATTAACTACCAAGAGAGAGATTTTACATGAGTACAAGTCATGAGGCATACAAGTCAGAACTGGTTACAAAAACCTAAAGTTAAAACACTCCTGGTGCCTAACTTAACACACTATGTTAAATTCAAAGCCAAGTTTTCTCACCACATGCTCTCAGCGGTCTGACTTCTTAGGTCAGGATCCTTGCCCCATTCCAACGCTGCTTCTTTCGCCTTCAGATGCTGTGACTGCAGTGGCCAGAGAGAGGGAGCGGTGCCTTGAAGTGTTTACCCCTCCTTTTTAGAGTTTCAGTCCACCTTTTGAAAACCGTTTCCATCTGGCTCCAGGAGAGAAAAGGACTATGGGGAAGGATGGTCCCTGCTGCTTTTTCTCAGCTGTTCGAGTTTCCTTTGTCTCCCCTTCCTGCTTGATGACTCTGCACACATTGCTTGATTGGAGCCAGACCTGTTCGCCAACCTCAGTCCGGAAGGTGAGTTATTAACACCATGCAGTGGAATCTTATAACTTCCCAGGCAAGGTTGTCACACACGTTCTATCAGGACACTAATGACCAGCCAATTAGGATTTTTAAAATGATCCCTCACAAGGTGTGGACAGAGGGATATCTTCTGTCACATAGGGAGGGGGTCTCAGAGCCCGGGCTCCAGGCCAAACCCTAATGTCTACACTGCAACCTTTAGCCCCACAGCCTGGCCCCATGAGCTTGAGTCAACTGACCTGGGCTCTGAAACTCAATGCCATGGGTTTTTTATTGCAGTGCAGGTGTATCTTTAGTACTCCTCTGTCTGTCTGTCTGTCGGTCTCCACCTTCTGTCACTTGTCTTATACCTACATTGAAAACTCTCTGGGGCAGGGACCATTTTTGGTTCTGTGTTTGTACAGTGCCTGGCACAGCAGGGTCCTCTTCCATGACTGGGGCTTGTAGGTGCTACCACAATACAAATAATAAATGGACGCTGAGCTCTTTTGAAGATCTGGCCCTGGCTGTAGGTGCTGAGTCCTTGGAAATCTGGCCCTAGAACTGATCAATTTGGCCTTGGGGTGGTCACTACAGTGCTCTGTGCCTCAGTTTCCCCATTCAAAAGCATTATCTGTTCTATATGAAGCCAGGACCCGGTTCAGCCTAGAGGGATGGGGAGCACAGGACCCAGTTCCTCCTTCCCTACACCCACTCTGTCATGCTGTAAATGAGTGCAGGGGGGAGGGATGGAGAATCAGGGCCTCTGTCATTGCCATATGCAGCCAGACCCTACACAACCTATAGGAGCCATGACCATGACCCTATGGAATTTTCATCCCTGAAAGGGAAGGGGCCAGTATGTCTTGGAAATCCAACCCTGCTCTCCCCGGGGCTGCCAGTTCCAAGGCCCAGTCTAGACACGTGGTCCATCGGGAAGCCCCAAGTCCCACTCCACACACAGCCAGCCTGGCTCATTAAATGCTTCACAGGTGTGGCCAGATGGCTAGAGGCAGCCAAGGCCCATGCAGCCGTCCCAGCACAGGGACATCTCCCCAGCCAGCTTGGCTCTGGCGTTGCACCTTCTGCTTTGCACCTGAGCAGGCCTGGCACCTGGGCATGGCGGGAACCTGCCTGAGAAACCAAGGCGCTCCACGCTGGGGATGTTGGATGATACAGGGCTGAGGCCAGGGGGGAATAGCAAAGACCTGAGAGCCAAAGGGAAAAGCCAAGAGAGAGCGGAGGAGGGAGATGCCCCTGGAGCTGGCAGCGGCAGGGCTATGTTAACATGCTGGGTTGGGTGCAGGGGCACTGCAGCCCCCTGCCGGATGCTGTGCCAGCCTGGCTCACGCGGGTGTGTCTGCAAAACCCTCTAGTGGGTGACAGCCCTAGCTTGCTGCCCTAAGAGACTCTCCGTTAGCTTGGGAAGAGGGGGGTTTTCTGGAGCAGAAGGTCGTAGGTTCCAGCCCTGCTCGGGATTAGCTGGTGTCTGTATGTACACAGTGCAGGGAATTGCTATTCCTGGGAGAATACCACGCCTCCAGGCTGGGCTTGGCAAGGGCCACTACAAACGCACTGGCAGCTCTACAGCCAGCAGGGATCCGGTGCCCCCTCGCTGGGAGCCACTGTCTCCATTCCCTGCCGGCAGATATTGCAGCAGCCAAGGGAAAGGCGGAGCGGGGGGTGGGCGTGGGCAGGGCTCCCTCTTGCCATGAGGTCAGCACGCTCCTGCCCTCGGGGATGGTGGGAAGCATCCATCCATCCTATGTCTATCACACACCCTGCATTATAGCGTCTCCATTGCAGGGGACGTGTGCTCCCAGCCCCAGAGCTGGGGAGATCAGACCCTTTCACAGCAGATCCCCTGCCCTCTCCCCCGCATATACCGAGTCTTCAAGGGGCCCAGCAGACACTGCCGGCCAGCTGGAGTTCACTGGGGTTTTGCAACCAACAGTGGGGGAAAATACAGCCCCCCTCACTGAAACCCCTGCTGTCTCCACACAGCCCCTCCCTGCAGACAGAGAACCCAGCCCCTGGCATCTGGCAGAGCCTCGGCTCTGGTAGAGCCTCTGTAGGGCTAGTACTGACCCTTCCCTGACAAGAGCCTTGCTCATGCCCTCTCCAGGCCCTGGGCTCTGTGCTCCTGCCACCTACTGATGTCACTTCGACGACAGCAAATCCACTTGGGGCAACCCGGATCAGAACCACTGACGGTGCTCATGTGCGGGGGCTCCCCACTCGTTCCCCAGCCCCTCCGGGGCTGCAGCCAGGGCCAGGCTGCCTGAGGCGGGTACCGGGGAGATGCCCAGGTTCTAAAGGGTCAGTGGGGATTTGGGGAACCCTGCTGGGATCGTGCAAGCAAAAGCAATAGCTGCCCCCTCAAAAAAACCTCTTAGGAACTGCAGCAGTCACATCCTTCGGCCTGGAAGCTGTTTCCCCCCTCTGGTGGCTAAGCAGGGTTATGCACAAGCAGTGCCCGGAGTCTGCTGCTGGCCGGTCTCCCTTCCACCTGCTCCTGACGGACCTCAGCTTGCTTCTGCCGTAGAACGAGGCCATCTCTGGGGGGCAAGTCCTTCCCCGTGCGCCAAGCGAGGCCGCCTGCCTCTGTCCTCCCTGCCTCCCTGCACAGCAGCCTCTGATGAGACCGGCTCAGGCTTGGGGGTTTGCTTGGCTTTGCAACGTCGAAATGGGCTCAAGCCACAGAATTCAGGGGCAGGTTTGGACTCAGAGAGCTGCCTGAGTGAAGGGGGTCTTGGGTCCTGGCTGTGTGCTGGGGTGTGTGCGTGTGAGTGTGATGGGGAGGTGGATGTGCTGTGTGTGTGTGTGTGTGCTGGGGGAGGGGGGGTCCTTCCATCTCTCCACGTGCCCCTGGCAGGGGATGGGCAGCTGGCGTGCGGCGGCTGCTCCTTACATCGTGCACAATCACCTCGTGCGCTCCCCAGTCTGTCTGTCTCAGCCACCTGGGCAGGGACGGGCTCTGTACAGCACTTGGCTCCCTGGGGCCGTGAGCCTGGATTCACACCGCGAAGCGCTGCCCCCGGACCGGTCTGCCGGGATCTCTCTCTGCTCTAACACAGACCGCAGCACTGCTGCCGTTTGAGCCCAGAGACCCCTGCCATCCAGCCAAGGCACCAGCCAGGTTGGGAAGAACAGCCCGGAGGAGGAGGAAGCTCAGTAAATCCATGGGCACTTTTTGCACCTACGCAGCTGATGTGCACACCTGTGGCACAGGGATAACGGCCAGCCCCGCTCCCTCGCCAGTGCTAATCGCTGCAGTGTTAATGAGAAATAGGTAGCAGGTAGACTGTGAAGCATAAATCCCTCCAGGTAAAAGTCACTTGCTTTCTGGTTTGGCTGGTGTTACAGGCCGGGGAGATGAAAGGCGTGCAGCTGATTGAATGAGGGGCCAGATCCTGATGGAAGCTCCAGCAGCATAAATCCGGAGGAAGCCGATTAAGCTAAGCGGATAGACCCATTGGAACAGAGCAGAGGTTGGTCCATTGGCTCTTGCAGCCTCACAGAAACGGGCTGAGGTCAGCATGGGTCTGGCTTGTGTTCCCAGGCCGTGCACTGGGCAATCCCGTGAAGGCCCCTCGAGGCGACAGATGGGAGCAGGGAAAGCAAGCGAGGATCCCGGGGAAACCTGCACCGAACCCGTCTGGAGGGAGAGGCCTGGGGCAGGGCTGAAGGAGACCAGGGTGGGACTGAGAACTTGCAATGCGATGAGTGGGGGGCTGGGCCGGGCAATATGGGCCCCGGTCATCGCTGGAGGGGGGTGTGAAAGGCTGCCCTCCGAATTTCACTAGTGTAAGCCCCTGGCCAATGACCTGGAGGAACACCCAAAAGCATCACTGATAAAGTTTGCAGATAACCCAAAATTGGGGGCGTGGTAAACAATGGAGCGGACAGGTCCCGGATTGATTCAGCGCGAACTAGATCGCTTGGTCAGGGGGGCGCAAGTAAACAAGATGCGTTTGAATACGGCTGGGTTTAAATATATACGTCGAAGAACAAAGCGTGTTGGGCATATTTACAGGAGGGGGGACTCTGCCCCGGGAAGCGGTGCCTCTGAAAACGATTGGGGGGGGGCCCTGGGGCGACCGCTGCTGGGATCCTGGGTCCCGTTCTGGTGCCCCCAACTCAGGAAGGATGTTGATAAACTGGAGAGGGTCGGAGAAGAGCCCTGAGGATGATTAGAGGGTTAGAAAACCTGCCGTATAGCGAGAGTCGGTTTAGCTTAGCAAAGAGAAGGCTACAGGGTGGCTTGATCCCAGCCCATAGGTATCTACGTGGGGAACAAATATTTAACATGGGCTCTTGGATCCAGCAGGCAGGGCTAGCACGCTCCAATGGCTGGACGTGGAAGCCAGACGGATTCCGACGGGATCCAAGGTGTGCATTTTTCAGTGAGGGTAATTAGCCATTGGAACAAATGCCCCAGGGCCTGGTGGGTTCTCCCTCCCTGGCAATGCTGAAATCCAGACGGGCTGTTTGTCTCACAGCTCTGCTCTGGGAAGGGTCTGGGGGCTGTTCTCCGGCCCGGGCGATCCAGGGATCAGACCCTTCTGGCCTTGCAGGGGGTGAACGTAGGATCTCCCCAGCCTTCGCCATCTCCTGCTCCCCTTTCTCCTCCAGCCGCCCCCACTCACCTGAGCCCCAACCCCCCCATCTCCCACGTGCCCAAAGCAGCCGGCTTCCAAACACCCAGGGAGCAGATGGTTTCCATGGCAACGGGCCGAATGACGCATTCCCAGCACTGCCAGCCCCTCTCCCCTCAGGGGAACCTGCCACCGCGCTCTGACAGAGAGGGGGAGGGGGCGGTGATTGGCACCTGCCTTGGCGAGGGGAGCGGCAGGGGCCGGGCGCTGGCACAGAAAGGGGCTGAGAGCGTGCACAGCTGTGACACCGTCACACACACGCACACAGGGACGCGCACACACGCATTCACGTGCACACACGGACAGGTGCGTGTGCACACACACACACACACACACACGCTCCTATGCATGCACACCTGCTTGTGTCTATTCACACCCCCTTCCCCTCTCATCCTGCCCCCATCTGGCCCATGCACCTCGCCTGCCCCGTTCACCCCACACAGGGGTTGTCGTTTGGGCAAATCACTTCCTCTCTCCCCCCCCCAACGCCCTGCATCGCTCTCCTCTGCTGTGGGTTTGTCTAGGACAGGGGAATCAATCTGGACTCAGGCAGAGGGTGGATTCACACAGCTGTCCCAGAGACAGTGTCCCCCCAGGGAACTATGCCGGGCTAGCTACGCCGGCCGGTCCGGGGCAGGGACGGTCTCTCCCTGTGTGTCTGAGCAGCGCCTGGCACCCTGGGCCCTGAGCTCAGCTGGGGTCTCCAGAAACATGAATAAATAACACTGATCTGCCCCCGGGGGTTTCTAAGGCCCCATCATCTCAGTATTGACCCCTCACCCCCTGCTTGCCCTACAGACACCACCCCCATACATTGTCCCCCAGAGGGGCATATTGCACCCCACTCTGACACACCACGCCCCCCTCCAGCTAGCAGTATGAGAGGTCTAGGTGTGCCCCCCCCCCGGCTGAGCCCCGATACTAGGCCGATGTGTGTGTGTGGGGGGCAGTGCAAGGCATCCATTTCCTGGGTGTAATGCTAGCAGGTTCCCAAAGCTGATGCGTGCGGAGGGGGGACATCACTGCATGCTGGGAGACACTTACCCTGGGCACTGTGTGCCACCCTGGATCAATGTCCCTGCCCAGCCGGGGCAAGGGGACAGGTGAGCTCCTCACCCACATCACCCGAGAGCCGGCCTCTGCCTCCTAGATTCCCAGCGGGTGCCAGGCGCTGTTCCTGGCTCCGGGGCCCTGTGCACATTCCCAGCCCCTGGCTCCTATAGAGAAACACACACCGCAGCAGCATGGGCGCACGCGCACACACATACACACAGAGTCTCTCTGCGCCATCACACAAACACACACACACACACACTCAAATGCATCTGAGCCCCTCAGACACTCCCGCTCCGTCTCTCTCTCACACCTGTCCTGCCTCTGCCTGGACAAGGGCCCTCACTGAGCAGCGCACCAGTGCCTGGCAGTGACCCCTCCTGCTCCCTGCCCCAGCACCCCCACTTTGGAGCTCGGGGCCTGCGGGGGTGACTCTAGGGCTGACGAGCACCGAGGTGTCGGGCTCCCCACCAACCCGCCCCATAGCAAAGATCCCGTGTCACTCACCGAGCTGTGGAGTCCAGGTGCCAGCTGCTCCGTATCCGTAGAAACTCAGAGAACGGGGAAGAGGGGGCCCATATGGGAACAGTGCCCATGACGCTGCTCTCGTGGGCCCATTGTTGGAGGGGTGGCGGGGTAAGAATGCAGGAGCCTCTGTACCCTGCAGGGGGTGGGAGCCTATGGCCGAGGGTCCTCTCTTGCCTGGACAAAGACAGCAGGCCCCCTGGAGCAGAAAATTCCCCTCCCACTTTCTTATCGCTTTATCCCCAACGCTTTATCAGCACGCCCGCCCTGAGGCGCCAGGTGGTAAAATGTGGGTTGGCCTGGCTCTTAATAAAGAAGCAAGGTGCTGTAACCCCCCCGCCCCCCCATGCCAGCAGGTAAAGGAGACGGACAGCTGCCAAGGGGGAGGTCCCTTTAGGAGTCCCACCTGGGCTGATGGGTGGGGTTCCGGAGGTGGTTGGTGGCAGGGCAGTGGCTCCAGGCCCCAAGCGACTGGCCAGCTGGGAGGCCGCTCTTACAGGTGGGACTCGGCTGCTGTGTCTCATTCGGCACTGGGCTGAGGGGGTGGCCCTGTCCGTTGACCCTGCGCCAGGCCTCGTGGCCCTAGGGCAACCCCGTGCTGGTGCGTTCCAGCTGCCGGTTCATAAGCGGAACGGACCAGGCACAAAGCTGGGTCCTCCACGATGGGGGGTGGGGGGGAGTGGAGTCTAGGGCAGGCACCTCCCGCCTTGGGGCAAAGGAGGCAGCCTCTAGCCCCAGGTGAAGCACTCCTCCTGGGGGCCGTTTGGCAGGGGAGGGATTCTGGGAAGGTTGCCACGGAGCCCTTGTTTAGAAGGAAGGGGTTGGAAGCTGGATACCAAGGTTGGCACGGCAGCCCTCGCCCAGGGGAGATGGGAAGTGACAGAATTGGGCAAGGCCGAGCCAAAGGGCTGGTTGCAAAGACCCTTGGTCCAGGAGTGACCGACGCAGACGGATGAGGGATCAAGCTCCGGATACTTCCACCTGGGGGAGATCAGATGTTCCCAGCCAGGCCATGCTATAAGCCATTGATCACACCAACCATGCGGGAATGCAGGAGTAATTTATTTATTTCAGGAAGACTAGTTCTAGAATAAAGGCTACATTGTAATATCGTCTTCTTTCTCTCTTTCTTTGTTCGGTTTGTTTTAAAAAGCCAGTAATGCATGGGAGCTAGTTACTGATCTCATGCTGGCGTCAGAGGGGGGTCTAGGCAGGACTGGTATTTACAATGCAAGATACGAGTTGAGTTTCAAAGCACCATACAATATTCAAGACGCCAGTCTCTTAGCTGGGAGTATGCTCTCTTCAATATCATATGACCGGGCGAGATACACGTGTAAACGAACCTCTTGCTCCTTGTTATGATTATTACTGGGCCTCGTTTCAAGGTGATGTGGATAGGTCAGCGCCTCGACAAAACTTCTGCTGGGGGCCTGGCCCCCAGCCAGTCCCCTCGGCCGTGCCTTGCTTTCGATACCTGGCATCCCCGGGGGTAACAAGCTAATGGGGCCATCCCAAGCCTGGCTCCCGCTGTCCGAGACATGGGCTGAGCATGGCTACGCTGAGGGGGGCGACTCTGCTTCACTTGAGTCAGAGCCTAGGTTCCTCAACGAGGGCCCCAGCCAGCTCCCCTTAGCGCCAAGGGGAAGGGTTCCCTCTGAGGCTGCTCTTCCTGACGGATCAGGATCGGCCCCACTAGCTGAGCAGGCCGCTTGCTCAGATTCCACCAGGGGACGCGGGAGGGATTTGGGCTTGGGAACCCCCCCCGGTGGCACCAGCGGGCCCACCCCGGGCCAGGGATAGCCAAGGCTCCTCCCCGTTAACTCGCAGCACAGCGGCTGGCTGCCTGGACGGGAGGAACGAGCCGCCGGCGAACCCCGATGCCGAGAGACTCCTCCTACTCGCTAGTGGACAAGCTGCCCCTAGCGGTGAGGAGGCCCCCAGCGCCCCCTAGGGGACGGGTTTGGGCGAGCAGAACATCCCTTCCCCGGTGCGGAGGCGGGAGGGGACCGCCTGGCGAAGCCACCCAAGGAGCAGGCTCGGCAGGGAACGCGGCTAGTGCCTGGCGGGATTCCAGCTGCTTCCTGCGGAGTCCTTGGGCCGAAGGGAGCCCCCAGATCCTGCCCTGCCTGATGGAGCGAGGGGCTGGGCGGGGGTTTAGACAAAGCCCTCCCCTCTTCCTCCTCCAGCTGCACACCCAGCTGCCCTCTCTGCGATCTGACCCACCCCCTTATTAGGCATTTTTGTGGCTGTCTCGGAGCACGCAGGGCTGGAGGGGGCCAGATCCCCCCGCTGGGGTAAAGCGACGCAGCCCCCATTGACGTCAGTGGGGATTTACTCCCGCTAGGGGAGCTGAGCCGGGGCGGGCTGCCCCGCACAGATTTGCAGCCCAACTCTGCAGGCTCAAGGTGGCCAAGTCCTGCCCCCCACTGGAGCACGGGGTAAAGTCTGGTCAGAACTTCTCCCCTTCGGGTGCTGCTTTGAACTAGGACTCTCCTGGGGTTTGCCAGGCTGCCCCCACCCCCCGTGCTGCTTCCTTCACTGGCTCCATCCGTGTGGCCGTGGTGATGTCCAGTGGCACCCGTCACCGTGGCATCAAGCCACCAGCAGGCGACCCCAACAAGGCAGCTGGGGGAGGGGTGGAGGGAGAGGCCATTGGGCCCAGGTCCAGACCTGCCTTGTATGCAAGACTTCTAAGAGTCCAGCATGCGGTGCGTGCAGCAGGCCTGGCCTCATTCCCCGGGGCCCAGCAGCGCAAACCCAGGGGCGCCCCCGTCAGCGCTCCCCGCCATTGTGCTAGGTCAGGGCTCCTGAGGAGCCCCACACATTGTGCTTCGGCCGGCAGCTTCCGGGCTGCGAAGGGTTAAAGAGTCCAGGGGGCTGGTGAGTGGCAGGGCTGAGCGCAAGGGGCTCCGGCCGCAGAGAAGGGCCCAGGCTGCAGAGGTTGGATCTGCAGCCGGAGTGGGGCAGAGTTCTGGGTCAGCCTATTACAACCACAGGGGCTGGGTGCAGGGTTTGGGTCCAGCTGGGATGTGCCTGGGGTCACCCCACTTGGCACGGCTACCCCTGAGCATCTGCAGCCGTCGGACCTGGGGCCCAACGGGCAATTCCCTAGGGAGCGTAGGGATAAAATACCCCCGCCATGGCCGCCCCCTGCTGTAGTACTGGCATTGCCTGCTGCAGTGCTCGGGGCTGTCCCTGGAGCAGACCAGAGCGCTATTTAAATGGAGGAGGGGTCACTACAAAGGATGCCAGTGGTAGGGGGCGCACGGCTGCTGTGTATTGGCAGGGAGGGAGGGTGGTACTGGGAGAGCAGGGAGGAGGGTCTTTCTAAGCTGGGTGGTACCCACTGGAGCAGACCCTGTGCCATCCATGGCCGCTGGCTCGCTCACTCTGGTATGAGGGTTTAAGTGCAAAGGTTTTCCCTCCACTCGGCTCCTGATTCAGATGTCACAGAGCTGGACCGTGGCCCTCTGCAGAGTCGGTGCCCGCTGGGGGAGGAAGGCTAGGAAGCAGCTCGGGATTCAGACATCTCTAGCTGGAGAGATCCAGCCAGCTTTGCAAAGCAGGCCCCTAGTCCACGAGCAAAAACAGGGGACTGTGCGTGCAAAAGGGGAAGTGTGGAAACTGCATGTGCGCAGAACACGCATTAGTGCAAGCACCAATGGGCAATCAAGCCTGCGGGTGCCCAGTTTTTGCGTGCATATGCTTGTCTCGCACCTCCACCCATTGTGTGTGCACCATTGCCTGTTTTGCACCACCACCAACAGCTGTTGTGAACCAAGGGCTGCCTGCTTGCACCTGGAACTACACTGTTTGCACAGACAGTGGTGCTAGGGGCAGAGGTTTGCACAGACAGTGGTGCTAGGGGCAGAGGTTCCAAAGGCAGCCCCCAGTCACACTTTCCACCTCAGGCTGAGATTCTTGCCAAACCTAGCACTGCCATGCATGCCCCGGCCCAGCCTAGCCCAGTCCAGCCTGGCATAGCCCGGCCTGGCCCAGCCCAGCCCAGGCCGGCCCATCAGTTTGCCCCTCATCCCTCAACGCCCTGAAAATCCCACCGGCTCCACATTGCGTCCAAAACACCATCAAGGTGCTGGCACTCATCCCTCCTCCATCTCTAGCCCTTTCGCCCCCACTGCTGGCTAGATATGTGCTATTCTTTGTGTCACTTCCGCACTACCGACCTCTCACGCTGCGCTGGTGCCACTTGGCATTTTGGCAACAACAAAAGAAAAAGGCAAATGCTGGGGGTGAGAAAGGGATCACTTCTCTCTGGACGCCACCTCACAGCTGCCTCGGCGTAAATAACTCCCTTCCATCTGGGTTCTGTCTCTTCTCGCTGCTTGACCATTCCTGGCCAGCTCCCCCTAGGCTAGTGTCCCGTTCTCTTTAACTTGGCCATGGCCAGCTAAAATCCTCCTTGTGCCGATCACATGCATTTTGTTTTTCAGTATCTCCCACTGTTCAAATAGCCAGGGCCTTCGACAACGTAGAGACCCCTCCTTTGAGTGCCACTGCCCGATGGGGTATTGTACCCGCCCCAGGTGTCCTTGTCGGCTTCCAGGTCCTTGTGATTAACCAGCGTCTCTTGGAACTTGGGCAAACAACCTGAGAGCGGCCCCACCCCCAGCAGGGCCGCGGTGACCTTGGGATTGTGTTCCAGCCTGGATGGACGAAGCGCGTTGCCAGTCCTTCAAAGTCTCTGGGTAAGCGACGTACATCAGATCACCCCTTTGGGAATTGTGTGTGTTCCTTTGACTGGTAAGGAAGGGTCTTGCGAGCAGCCTCTGCCCCCTCGCTTGTAGATTTGGGGTCTCAGCGGCATTAGGGAACCAAATGAGGACTGACCCCCGTGCATTAAAAACCACCCCCCACTATGCCCCAGCTAAAAGTTGTCAGTGTTAGCAGCATTCTCTGTTCAGTTCGTGCCGGAATATGTGAGTGTATCGATGAAGGGCTGAGTGTCCATGCCAAGGCTCAGACAGGTCTCCCCGCGGGCTGCACCCACAGACGGAGTCAAAAGCCAGAGAGTGGGGAAGAGAAGAGAGCAACGTTGATCGAGAGTCTTCTTCCTGCGGCGTTTCCTCAGCTTCCCCCACGCGTCCCTCATCTCGCTGCAAACGAACGAAACCGAAATGCACGTGTGCGATCCAGCCCCAGCCCCCAGTATTGCATATCCCCCTTCCAGAGAGCGAGACCGTGGCCCTCGTCGCCAGGGGAGGGGAACGTCCCGAGCGTGGAATCGGAAAGGGAAACGGTCCCGGGTGAGCGTGCACTGCTGGCTCCCCAGAGCAGTCACAGTGATACGATGCAGCGAGAGGGAGGAGTGGGGGAGACGGGAGGGCAACACCGATGTTTAACTTGTAGGGCGGAGAAGAGACGAGGGACAGTCCGGTGCTTTACATAAGGCTGCATTTCCCCTTGATTTTGTCTGTCCTCTTCTGCTTGTTGGACCGCTTGCCGTCGATGTTGAGGCTCATGTTCCTCCTCTTCTCCAGGTTGAGCAGCTCCTGGAAGAGCTCCTTGACATTGTAGTTCATCTTAGCCGAGGTCTCCATGAAGGCGCACTTCCACTCCTTGGCCACGGCCTCCCCTTCCTTGGTCTCCACCTCCCGCTGGGTCTCGTCACACTTGTTGCCCACCAGCATGATGGGGATGCTGTCCACGCTGCCCTTGATCTGCAGGATCTGCTGGTAGATGGGCTTCAGCTCCTCCAGGGACTGCTTGCTGGTGACGGAGAAGACTAGGATGAAGGCATGGCCTTTGGAGATGGAGAGGCGCTGCATGGCCGGGAACTGGTGGCTACCCGTGGTGTCGGTGATCTGCAGGGTGCAGACGCTCTTGTCGCAGCTGATGACCTGCCGGTAGGTGTCCTCGATGGTGGGGATGTACGTATCCCGGAACGTCCCCTTCACAAAGCGCAGAACCAGGGAGCTCTTGCCCACACCGCCGGCTCCAAAGACCACCACCCGGTAGTCATTGCTTTGCTCGGGCATTTTGAACGGGGGATGCTGACGCACCTGGAAGGGGATGAGACAAAAGAGAGAGAGAAAGAGACACGTCACAGGGTAGGAACGACGAGGGGCAGGAATGGAACGGGCAGAGCAGGGCGGGAGGGGCCAGACTGGCTGTAGGGTTTGACCACCCAGTGCGGCAGACAGCTCATCTGTCCTACCGGTTCCAACCATCAGTCCCTGCACTCCACCTCCCCATCTCCTCGGATCCTCGCACCAGCCC
>NW_020664545.1:3754365-3767715 GCF_002925995.2 Terrapene triunguis
AGCCCTGGGTCCCCCGGCCCCGGATCCTCGCACCAGCCCTGGGTCCCACCGCCCTGCCATATGGTTTGCTCCATCTAGTCTGTGGTGTCACCCACCAGACCCCTAATTACTCCTCTCCTACGTGAATGCAAGATCCTAGTCTTTGTCTTTTCCCCTCCTAACCCCAGCTCCGTCTGGTCTTCTCCTGTTAGTTCTATTTCAACAGCATCCAGAAGCACAAACCGTGATCAGGGGCTCCCTACGGGGGGCTGCCCAGGCTCCGAGTGACAGACAGGCCCCCAAACGCTCACAGTCCAAACGGCAAAGACTGGGTGGGAGAAAGGAAGGCTCCGCATCCCCGTTTCATGGTCAATTCCCAGACCAGCCCATGTCTATAAGAAACCAGACCAGCCCCCCAGCCCGGTGCCTGCCTTACCCCATCGCGCCATAGGGCCATCAGAACTGGTAGCCTTCCCCGACAGCGGCCAACAAGTGCAGCCCCCAAGTGCAGGAGATGCAAAGGTGGAATAAACCCCCATCCCTGGGCTGTGCCGTAAGAGATGTAACCCCGCATCTAGCTCCCTAGCTCCACCCCTGGCGGGGGCATTCACAGGGCCCCTGTCTCCTTCGTACCAGCAACTCCCATTTGGACCCAGAGGTTTCCATTGCTGTTAAATCTCCCCACACTCAGCCCTTAGCTTCTATTCTTCCCCCTAGCCTTGCCGAGGGGCTGTTAAGCACTATGATCCCCATTGCAGAGATGGGGAAACCGAGGCCCGGAGCTTGCACCTGCCTCGCCCAGGGTCACACAGCAGGAGTCACTGGTACAGCTGGGAGGAAATGCTCGGGTGCTGTGCCCACGAGACCACATGACTTCTCATCGTCCCACACGCCCAGGCACAGATGCAGCCCCGGCTTTTCACTGGCAGCAGCAGCAGCGGTTCAGAGCCCCTGAGGGGGCCCAGCGGCGAAGCCGGTGCTGACCCCAGCTCCCATTCCAAAGGGAGACGCCGGGCTCCCCAGATCTGCTCATCAAACCCACGCAGGCCAAGCGGGAGGGGCGGCCCCAAGGGGTGGTGAGAGCAAGACAGACAGGGACGCAGGGGTTACGCTCCGGTAGGGTGACCAGACAGCAAGTGGGAAAAATCAGGACAGGGAGATGGGGGGTAATAGGCGCCTATGTAAGACAAAGCCCCAAATATCGGGACTGTCCCTATAAAATCAGGACATCTCGTCACCTTACACTCCAGGCTCAAAGGCAGGCTCTGAAGAAAGGGCTGGGGACGGGGCTACGGAGACAGGCCAGTCGTCAATCCTCAAGCTGCAGCAGCTGAGGGCACGACTGTTACGTTCGCGCCCAAGGCCCCAGCTAGGATCAGGGCCCCATGGTGCCGGGTGCTGCACAGATGTGGGGAGAGACTGTCCACGGCACAAGGAGCCTACACTTGAAATAGACAAGAGAGGCAAAGGCAGGGCCACTGTACCCATTTCACAGATGAGGGGATAAGGTGCAAAGAGTCAGTGACTGGGCCATGGCTCCATAAGGATCAGTGGCAGACCCAGGACTTGAACCTGGCCCAGCGCCCCCAACCCTAAGGCTGGCTGGCTGGCCAGCCTCCCTCTCTCACGAATCGCTTGGATTTCCCTGGCCCCTGGCACGCCAATGGCATCACCTCACCCACCGCTGAACTGCAGCCACCTCTGGGGTGGAGCGCAGCAGCTGGCAAGCAGCAGTTGCACAGGGCAACCCAGACTGTGCTAGTCTTGGAGCTTGAGACTGAGGGAGAATGACCAGGTCGGCTGGCCAGGGTTTGGCGATCCTGGAACCGGCGCTGCCTCCTCACAGGTCGCTGGTGCGGGGAACGTGCTGGAGGAATCGGTTCTGCCACCCCACACTGCAGCGGGAGGAGAATAAACCCCTGACTGTCAGCATGGGGCCCTCTCCTCATTCCGCCGCCTGGGCCCACGCTGCCGATGGGCCATGGAAGCCCAGGCCTGGGAGTGAAGGGGACTCCGGGCAGTGCGGCTCCCCGGCTGCACCAGGGAAGCTGGCAGAGGGTCGGCCCAGCCCTGCATGCTAATCAGCCTCCTTGGGTGTTCTCCAGCCCAGCGGAGGTGGTGAGGAACGGCGATCAGCCGGAACCTCCCCCGCTGCTGTCACGTGCCCCCAACGCCGCAGAAGGGAGCCCTGGGCTCGGGGAGACGCTGGCTGGGCGTGGGATGGGGCCGGGATTCCCTGGGTTTCATGCCGGAGGGACTGACTCCCGTGGGGTGACTCCTGCTTTGCAATGGGTGGGGGCTGGGGTACGTGCTGCTTGGTGGGGAGCCAGCGCTCCAAAATCTCCCCCACCCGCTGGATGCAGCATATCAGGGGTCTCCTCCTCCTCCGGGAAACCTCCATCTGCTGCCACCCAACCACATGGGTCAGGCAGCCAGGAGCTCGCAGGACCCCCAGCTGGCAGGATACCGGAGTGTGGGTCCGGTTGGACGCTACCCTCTTGCCCCACAGAGCAAGCCTACAGCTCTGGAGCAGGCTCAGAAGGGGAAGGGAGGGGCACGGCCGTCAGCGCTGGTGCAGAGGGGCAGGAGAGCGGCAGAATGGGGGCTGGGGAAGGCTGAGAGACCCAGGATTTCCTGAGGGCCGGCTACAGTGTGTGCATGGAGGGGGGAACCCCACGGAGGTTTCATTTCCCCATCCCAGGTCTCGGAATGGGTAACTGGTGGGTGTGGGCTGGAAGTGGTCCAGACGTCTGAGCACACGTCCCCTGGGGCCCAATCCTGACCCAGAGGCATAGTCCCATGGAAGTGGATAGAGTTACTCACTTGAGTGAGAATTAGCCATGTGAGTAGGGGGTGGCAAAAATCAGGCTTCTGCATGTTGTTCTTTCGTTAACACTTAGGGGACCCAGCTGAGATCAGGGCCCCACTCTGCCAGGCGTGGCCCAGACACTGAGAGCCCGTCCCTGCCCCAGCTGAGATCAGGGCCCCCTTGTGCCGGGCGCAGCCCAGACACAGAGAGCCCGTCCCTGCCCCAGCTGAGATCAGGGCCCCCTTGTGCCAGGCATGGCCCAGACACAGAGAGAGCCCGTCCCTGCCCCAGTTGAGATCAGGGCCCCCTTGTGCCGGGCGCAGCCCAGACACAGTGAGAGCCAGTCCCTGCCTCAAAGAGCTCACCGTCTAGACAAAGGAAGGCTCATTAACCCCATTTCACAGAAAGGAAACTGAGGCCCAGAAAGATTAAGGCCCACATTTTAGAAGGGATTAAGGTGCCTAAACACCTTTAAAAATCTGGGCAATCTCCTCGCAGCTAAACCACCCGTCCTCTCAACGTCTGGTACTCCTGCCGTGCGCCCATCGGTCCCTGAGTCCACCCCACAGGAGTCCAGTTCCAATTCTCTTCCTTCCCCACGCGCCTCTGCTAACGCCCATCTCCCCTTTGACACTGAAACCCCCTGGGCTGGAGGTCTGTGCCCACCCCGGAATGGATCCTGGCTGGGCCAGTGCTGGGCCTAGAGGAGAGATGGCTCACGACCCGCAGGGGGTAACCACTTCTCCCCACCCTCTGTGGGTTTTCTTTTTATCCACTCCAGCTTGGTTTCTGACCCCTCCCCAGCAACGGGCAATGGATCTAGAGGCCAGGTGGGGAAATGACTTGCAGCATCTGGCGATCTGGGTTTCCAAGCAGCCCTGCACGGCCAGGCAGCTCCGCAGTGGCACCGTGGGTCACGTCTGCACAGCAGCTGCTGTTTTAGCTATTTAAAAATAAAAAGGTGTGTGTGTGAGGGGGCAGGGGGGTCTGTACAGCCAGAGGAGCTGGGAATGGGGGGGGGACATTCTTCTAAATTCCCTTCTCATCGCTAGCCAAGGGTCCGTTTTTTTCCGCCTACTGGATGAAATTCACCCCTGTGCAAAGGGCCAGCCCAGCAGTCCTGACTTCCAGCCCCCTGCTTTAACCTACTAGCCCCCACTCCACACCCAGAGCTGGGGATAGAGCCCAGGAGCCTTGACTCCCAGTCCCCTCTCTCTAACCACTACAGCCCCCTTGCTGAGGGGTGGCACTGCCCAAGAACCGCGCCGTCTGTTTGCCCTTGAAGAGTCCTTGTGGCATCGTCCCCACTGAGAAAGCCCCAGGCCCCTGCCCCAGAGCAGCCTGGGCCAGGGAACATGCAAGATGCAGTGCTGGGGCCTGCCTTGCTGCCTGGGGTGGACTTCCCAATAATAGATCAGCACTTTCTATTTTGATAAGATGCCACAGTGCAGCCATATGGCCAATTCGCTGCCACCGGCACAGCATCTGTAGCAGGGTTGGCTGGAAGATCACAGTCTTTGAGGGGGCGGGGGCTGGCTGGCTGCCGCCCCTTTTTGCCTTGGGGTCCCCGGCTTGGAGCTGACTCAGTTCTGCAATGACAGAAAGACAGTGGCATCGCCGTCCAAGGTGAAAGGACTGAGTTTGGGGGCTCTCAGTCCAGTAGCAGGAGGACACTAAATTCGCCAGCACTAGCCAGCCGGGCTCTCGGCAGGCTTAGCAGACAAGCTGAGGATTGAGACGGCCATAGAGAGGCAGCTCCCTTCTCTGCCTAGGGAGAAGTCAGGGGCTGGAGGATGAATAAAAAGGTTTCGGTCTGCAGGGCTTTCAAATCGGCACCTTCAGCCGCCAATAAACGCTTGGGAAATTGAAACCCCCCACCCCGCGCCCTGCAACACTCAGGGGTGGGCGCTGCCTGGGGAGAACCTCGGCTCCGATTCTGCCGTGGGATGAACCCAGCACCGGAATGATCAAAGCCGGGGGCTGGGGTAGAGCACTGGGAACCCCACACGTGCGCCATCCTTGACCTGCTTTGCTCTGTTGACATGGGGCGGAGGTAGCTGGGAAACTGTGGGGCCGCCAGCTCAGCAGCCATGTGGGGCTCAGTGCACAGTGCAGACCAATGAGACACACACCCCGTGCTCTCGCCAATGGAGACTTTTCATTTGTCCTTTCATGCCCCTGTTTTCCTGAAGGTCATTTTAGACTCAGTCTATGCATTCTGCCCTTCGCACAGGGAAACGGTACGAATTTACAAGTAAAGGGAAGGATTCTTTGTAACTAGCAGCGCCGAATGCCACATAAAAGTCCTACTCAATTCTTCGGACTTATAGCAACACTGGGAACAAAGGGACGTAATTCCTCTGGGCCTCGCGCAGTCATTCACACCAGTGCCCAGTGAATGCAAAGGCACCCGGATCTCGTAGCATCATATACCGGCTCAGCACTAATGTGAACGATTGCCCAAGGCCGCAGAGAATTGGACCCAAAGCTTCCACAGTCAGAAGCCAGTTGATGCTGTTGCTCGTGACCTCCGGGACAGAATATTGCTGGGATTACAGTACGCCCAGGCACCCCAGCTGAGATCAGGGCCCCATAGTGCCAGGCGCTGCACAGACACGCAGTGAGAGACAGGCCCTGCCCGGAGGAGCTCAGCACATAATAGACAAAGGGTGGGAGGGGAAGTGACTTCCCCATCCCAGCAGGTCAGTAGCAGAGCTGAGATTCGAACCCAGGAGTCCTGATGCCCACTCTGCCAGACCACACTGCCTCACGTAGCTTTCATCTCTTTTGTTCATAGCACCTCCTGGAGGGCTAATGGGAGTGAAGCCACCACTGCTGCATTCAAGTCAGCAGACCTGACTCCGTCTCCCACAGACACACAAGCTGCAGATCTGCTGAGTGAACAGCTGCCATTTTCACACAGGCCTTTGTGGCTGTTTTAACGGCGGCGGCAGCGAAAGACACTTTTGATCAGCCACTTCCTCACCCCGGGGACAGCGTGAAAAACAACAGCACCCCCGAGGAGCTGCGGTGAATCACCCCTCTGGTGTATTGCATTACCCAGCAGCCCTGAATCCCGCTGGAGATTCTCTAATACCGTTCAGAAATTTCCCTCCGCCGTCCCCATCAATTATTGATGGAAATCGCTCCAAACAACAGAGAGCTCGTGTTGGACAGCCCGATTCACCAGTCACTGCACCTCATGAGCAACTCCAGTGAAAGTCAGTGGGGTAAAGCCAGGGTGAGTGAATGGGGACATTGAAAACCAGACAGGTTTGGGGAGGTGCTGAAGCTAATCTGCCCCATAGACTGCACCTGAGTCTGGACATCAGTGTGGTGTGGTGGATAGAGCATTGTGCTAGGAATAGGGACACCTGCTTCTATTCCCGGCCCTGCCACTGGCCTGGTGGGTGACCTTGGGCACGTCACTTCACCACCGTGCCTCGGTTTCCCCATCTGTGCAAGAGGGATCACGAGACCGACAGTTGCTTTGTAAAGCGCTTTGAGCGTGACTGATGATAAGAGCCAGGGATTAGCATCATTCCTCGGCCAATTGCAACAAGAGCATCTCCACTGCAGCTGGGAGCGAGCCAGAGAGACAGACTCGAGCTAGTGCACTGAAAGCAGCGGCGTGGATGTTGTGCCTCCATCGGAGACACAGGCTAGCCCCCAGCCCCAGGGATCCGGGGGCATCTCGCTCCCAGCTGCAGTATAGACCCAGTAATTAACAGGAGACTGAATGTGGCTTGGGGCCAGGTTTTCAAGGCAGGGCCCCCAGTGTGCAGAACGCTGGGGAAAATCTGGTCACTTTCATAGATTCCTAGACAGGTGCCCAACTCTTGCAAATAGCCCAGCCCCAGTGCTCTGTGTAGACAGGGCCGGTTGGATTAACACCATCCCAGCTGGTCCCCAAGGGATTTTTAACCATAACAATCCCAGCCTGCCCTGAGGACCTGATCCCCTTGCCCTGCTTCAGAGATGCCAGTGTGAAGTGGTGGTGAAATGCTACCAGGGCACAATGGTAAACTTTGCGCACCCACTTTGCACTGGTGTGAGCGGCCGCGCCAGGAGCAGGTGACGTGAGAATCAAGCCCAGACGGGGTTAGTTACCCTGACCCGGCAAGGTCATGCACTGATGTTGGGGCCTACTTTGCAAGTGAAGACAAGCACCCTGGAGACGGGAGGCTGAAGTCTCGGGGCAGCTACATGGCAGCTGGACGTCCTTTGTTTTTCAGTAATACACAAACATCTCAGAGCCCAATGCTGGGCTGGACGGGGGCTCCCCCACACCCCAAGACTGGCAGAGTCCCAGGCATGCCTTGCCTTGTCTCTCTCTAGGCCAGCTCTTGCTCCAGGCCTTGAAACAAATGCTTCTCCCAGAGACCATCGGCTTCAGATCACCAGCTCCAACCTCCCCTGCCCCAACTGTTACCTCTTGGGTGGCCTGTGCATAATGAGTTTGCTCAGTCTCAGCCCATCTTCCCAGGGTGTTCAGATCACAGACACAAAACCACATCGGCACCCAGATTTTCCAAAGCACCCAGCAGCTCCCACTGGGAATCCACCCCCCCTCTCCCCATTGAGAACAATGGAGAATCCACCCCCATCCCCCACTGAAAACATCAGAGAATCCACCCCCCCAAATTGAGAACAATGAAGAATCCACCACCCCTCTCCCCATTACAATGGAGAATCCACCCCTGCATTGAGAACAATGGAGACTCCACCACCCTGCCCCCCCCCTTACATTGGAGAATCCACTCATCATTGAGAACAATGTCAAATCCACCCCCCTCCTCCCCAATACAATGGAGAGCTAAGCCCCATTGAGAACAATGGGAACAGAGGGCCTTTGAAAACCTGGCCCCAGTTGAACATCTGAGCAGAGAAAGCTCTGAGTAGGCACCTGGACCACAGAGCAATCAGCACAGAGGAGACTGTTGTGCGGGAGCAAGGGGGGGTTAACCAGATGATAAAACCCTTTGTCTTTCCCCTGCTCCAGGGCCCCTGCAGGCTGAAGGTCCCTCTGATCTGCTGGCTGGCCTAGGCAAGGCTGGTTCGCCCGCCCGTCATGCTCTCAAAACATCCTGATCCCTTCACAACGGTCCGAGCAGCTGGGAGGGGAACCGGTGCGAGGACAGGGGGGGAAAGGGGCCTGCACAGGCCAGCAATGGAAAAGTCCCCCTAGTGCATCTGACGCCTCACCAGCCGCTTTAATTCCCAGTCGGGCTGCTTTAGCGATTCTCTTCCCTACCCCCACCCCAGCCCTGTTTGTGTATGTAAACCCTCGCTGGTTAGGCTTTGTTCTAAGTTAATATAATGCTGGTGAAAGACTGAACAGGGGGACCCAGGAAAGATGGGCTTGTGGTAAGGCATTGGAAAGGGACTTGTGAAACCGCCGCTGCACTCCAGCCCAGAGGTGGCTGCATTTCAGTGGTGGGTGAGGCGATTCCTTAGAGGCAAAAGGGGTAAGGGAAACCCAAGATACTATGGAGGGGCGTTAGTCTTGTGGTTAATGCTAATGGACGCTGAGCACTTTGGAAAATCTGGCCACATCCTTCAGCCACCTCGGTGGGAGCTGAGCTCCTCTAACAATGTGGCCTCACCTGAACCAGCCACTTCTGGGGAGGAGGAGCAGCCAGGGGGACAAGCGGCTGGTCTGATTGTGTGTGTGTTTGGCTGGGGAGCGGGCTGGGAGGCTGTTGGGGTGTGAACCCCTCAACTCATACTCTGGGTCTGCAAAACTGTCCCGGATCCATCACCCTTTTTGCCCCTTGTCATTTAACCTCACGGGTTTTTTCCTCCAAGGGCAGGTCCAGGTCCAGACCCAAACACATTTCCCCAGCCAGCCCCTGCTTTGTGTTAGGATGGGACCCTCTCTGCCTTGAAATCCAGGCCAGCACAGGGGGCTCTGTCTGGCCACTGCACAGAACCTGCCTGTGTTTTCTTCTCTCTCCTTTCTGCTCCCTTTCCCTGCTGCAGTTTCCCACATTCCCCCCAGCCGACCTTCTCCTGTCCCCAGCCGCTCTCCTCAGTGGAACGCGAACCGCTGCCCAGCCTGAGCCAGGCTTTCAACCTCCTGAGCTTTTTAGCTTGGATTCAAACGTCAGTGGAATGAGTTTGCCAGGCCTGCTGAAAAGCCAGCTGGGATCTTGGACAGAGAGGAACCACCCAGGAGACGCCAGGGATTTCGCTTCTATTGTCCTTGGAAAGACAAAGGCCGGGGTTTGAAGCGTTGAACACAGAGGATTCTGCTGTTCCGAACCCAAGCACTGAGCCACCCTTTAAACTACAGAGCTCTCCGACGGCCTTGTCTACACTGGGCAAATGGACCGTGTTAGAAGGCACGTGAAGAGAGGCAGTGTTTCCCAGGGGTGAGGGCATTTTGCTAGGAGCCAGCCGACCTGCGTGCTAGTCTCAGCTCTGCCACTCACCTACGGGTGATCTTGGGCATGTCACTTCACTGCTCTGTGCCTCAGTTTCCCTCCCGCCCTTCGTCTTGTCCATTTAGATTGCCAGCTCTTTGGGGCAGGCACTGCCTCTCACTGTGTCTGGGCAGCGCCCGGCACAATGGGGCCCTGATCTCAGCTGGGACAGGGCCTGTCTCTCACTGTGTGTCTGGGCAGCGCCTGGCACATTGGGGCCCTGATCTCAGCTGGGACAGGGTCTGTCTCTCGCCGTGTGTCTGGGCAGCGCCCGGCACAATGGGGCCCTGATCTCAGCTGGGGCAGGACTGTCTCTCGCCGTGTGTCTGGGCAGTGCCTGGCACAACGGGGCCCTGATCTCAGCTGGGGCAGGGTCTGTCTCTCACTGTGCGTCTGGGCAGCGCCCCGCACGACGGGACCCTGATCTCAGCTGGGGCAGGGCCTGTCTCTCACTGTGCGTCTGGGCAGGGCCGGGCACGACGGGGCCCTGATCTCAGCTGGGAACTCTGGAGGCTAGCATTATAATAAATATGATTTTGCCCTGGAAAGGGACCGTCATGTCCAGGCAACGAGGAACTCTGGCCTGAACCACGAGCAGCTAACACATTTGTCCATGTCCACACTAAGTGCTACTTCAGGGTTAAGCTCATGTTAGCACACAGCCCACCACCACACTACATCTCCCCAGTGGAGACACAGCCAGACTTGCAGCAGACAACACCCATCCCCATCTCCCCTGTTTCAGATCACACAAAAGGTTCCACTCTGGTGCCATGGTTTCCAGCTACCCCCTGGTGGGCACATCCCAGAGATATGAGGGGATGGGCTAGATAGGCCAAAGGGTAAAGCAGTGGTTGGGGTGCCAGCCTGTGACACAGAAGACAAGGGTCAATTCCCGGCTCTGGCACAGATGCCCTCGGTGACCTTGGGTGAGCTGATTAGGTCCGAACCCTCAAAGGGATTTAGGTTCTTCACTCCCACTGATTTCTATGGGAGTCAGGTGCCTAAATAGTGGGGCGGGGGGGCAGTGCCTCAGTTCCCCATCTGTGCAATGGGGACAATAGCTGTCCCCCTCCCCGCCAGCTTCAAAGATTGCAAGGCGCTCGGGCCCCATGGTAACGGGGGGCGATAGAAGCCCCTCAGCAGGGGAGGTGGGTCCCTCCCACCTTCTGCTTCACCGGGTGACACCAGCCCCGGGTGCAAAATCCCTGTGCTTCGCCCTGAGCCACTGGTGCCTTCGCCCCGCCAAGCTCGCAGCCCCCTTGCGTCCCCAAGGCCCCTCAGGAGGCTGTGAGGAGATCACTGGTGGCACTGGGCAGCCTCACCCAGGGCCTGAGGGCTCCCGACCTGCTTGGCAAGGGGGTAGATTTGGGCTGAGGAGGTGACAGAAGCAATCGCAGGTGGTAAATTCCCAGGGGTGCAGGGAGAGCAAGCGAGCAGACAGCTCTACAGCCCCTAGGCATTACTCCCCCCTCCTCTGCAAACACCGCCCGGCCCCCGGGCGTTGTCCAGCTCATGTGCCAACGCTTGGGTTGGTGTGTGCAGGACGCAGCGCTGGGCTGGGCTCTCTTGCTCTTCATGATATGAAGGCCAGAGGTGGGCACCGAGCTGTCGGGGTGACGGGACAGGCCCCTCTTTTTGCTGCAAACAGCTGTCCTGCCCCTTCGTTCCCAGGGACGTCCCAAGGACCTCAGAAAGCCCCATGGCCCCAGTGGGGGCAAGGCACCCGCTGCTGACAACAGTATCGGTTCCCCCCACTTTTCAGATGATTACGAGGGGTCTGATCCTTCGAGGAGCCGAGCACCCTCAGTTCATCCAGGATGGATGGGAGTCAGACGGCACCCAGCACCCCACCCGGTCACCTTCATCAGGACATCCCCTCGCTACCCCAGCCAGCAGAATCCGTACAGCAAGGCCATTATCCTGCGGTCCCCAGAGCAGACAGGACCCAGGATAAGGCAAATTTCAGGGTGGGGGGGACCTTCATATTCTTAGAGCAACACATGGTGATTAACTCTCCAAGCCACTTCTCTGGTATTGGGGGGGGGGCATGGCCCGGAAGGGGGGGTGCTCCTGGCACCCACTGTGCCCCACCTTCATCTCTGGCATTTGGCAGGGCCTGAAACATGGTGGGTTTCACCAGGTGGAGGGGGGGGGGCAGGTGGGACTGCCAGCTGGGTTCTTCCAGTATCCAGCACTGTCCGCCCAACCCCCTATGGTGCATGGTTTGCCCAAACCAGTTTGATCTCCCATTCGGGTTACAGGAGCCTTGGACAGCTGAGTGCAGGCCTGGGGCCGCGTCAAGGGTTCCCACGGTGCTTCACAAGCAATGGTCTGTGTGTGTGTGTGTGTGTGTGTGTGTGTTTGTGTGTGTGTGCGCCGTGGGTGTGAGCGTGTGTGTGCCGTGTGTGTGTGCGTGCTCTATGTATATATACAGAGAGAGATCTAGAGATAAATATACCCATAAACACGTGTGTATGACCTCTAGATATGCCTGTGCGCATGTATGTGTGACCTGTACGTATGTATATACAGAGAGAGCTAAACATATGTGTCTGCTCTACATAAGAACGGCCGTATCGGGTCAGACCAAAGGTCCATCTAACCCAGTATCCTGTCTACCGACAGTGGCCAATGCCAGGTGCCCCAGAAGAAGTGAACCTAACAGGTAATGATCAAGTGATCTTTCTCCTGCCGTCCATCTCCACCCTCTGACAAACAGAGGCTAGGGACCCCATTCCTTACCCATCCTGGCTAATTGCCATTAATGGACGTAACCTCCATGAATTTTTCCAGTTCTCTTTTGTATGTATATATATAGAACTCTAGATACACACACAGACACATACACACACAGACACAGACATGCATCCACACACGTACACACATTCACATCCACTCCAAGAGCTCGTTAACAGCTCACGCCTGGTTTGCACGCGTCTGTTCATGCTCTGAACAAAAATACCTTGATTGCAACCATACCTATTGGATCCAATTCAACTAATAGCAGGCTGTGCCTTCATTAGCAGCACAACCCTCTGATTAGGAAATTGAGTGTGTGGAGGAGTAATTGAGGGGGTTTATTTTGGGGGCTCCATGAACCAGCTGGCTGCCTTATGATCACCTTCCCGCACAGAACACGTAGCTAGCGCTGTGGATGGGGGGTTATTTTTATATATTGCCTACAGAGGGTCAGAATAGTCGTGTAAAGCTCGGCACGGAATAAACAACGGCTAATTCCTGATGGGCAGTGAGGAAATACTGCACTAGAGAATGCAAAAAGCACAAAAGGAAGATGCCCGCTAGACAGTATGGAGCCATAAACAGTTACAGGATAGATAGATAGATAGATAGATAGATAGATATGGGTGGAGGGAAATGAGAGAGGAAAGATAGATAGCTAGATCTATACAGAAATACATACATAAATCAATCTATACACCTCAGTACATACGCATGGATGCTGCATATGTACATCAATTGATATACATAGATACCTCTATACATACACATCTCCATATATTTATATGTACACAGATAGACACATGCATGTAGAGATGCCCTTCCCTGTGTAGATAGATGTACAGGTGTGTATATAAAGATCTGACTGCAGAGATAGATGCCCGCACAGTCAGATGGCTAGAGGGGTGTGTATGACGATAGGTGGATAGAGGGATAGAGAGAGGGGTATGGAGATGGGGGGGGGGTTGAGGACAGGGTGTGTGTGGATGGGTGGGTGGGTATGGGGATAGGTGGATAGAGGGGGGATATGAGGATGGGGGGGTAAGAGGATAGAGGGGTGGATCTGAGGACAGGGGGTAGGTATGAGGATAGAGGGACGGGGGTATGAAGATGGGGGGTGGATCTGAGGATGGGGGGGTATGAGGACGGGGAGGTATGAGGTCGGAGGGATCTGAGGACGGGAGGGTATGAGGACGGGGGGGATCTGATGACGGGGGTATCTGAGGACTGGGGGGGTATGAGGATGGGGGGATCTGAGGACTGGGGGGGTATGAGGATGGGGGGATCTGAGGACTGGGGGGGTATGAGGATGGGGGGATCTGAGGACTGGGGGGGGTATGAGGATGGGGGGATCTGAGGACGGCGGATGGATCTGATGACAGGGGGATCTGAGGA
>NW_020664545.1:3767815-3805666 GCF_002925995.2 Terrapene triunguis
GGGGGGGGGGGCACCAAGCGAGCCCGGCGAGCTCGCCGCCAGCCGCGCCCGGCGCTGTCTTACCGTCCGCCCGGCCCCGGGCTGCAGCCGGCTTCCCGCGGCGTGTGCTGGGGCCGCGCTCCGAGCCCCCCGGCCGGCTCCTCCGGCCGCCCCCGCCTCCGGGCCAGCCCCGGCCACTCGCGCAGGGAGCGGGGCGTTCGCTCATCGGTCAGCGGCGCAGCCCGGACCCCAGCCCCGACCCCGGCTCCGCCCTCCCCGCCGCCGCACCGCCAGCTTGGCGCAGAGGCAGCCGCGGCTGGCGAGCGCCTGACACCGGGCGGCTCAGCAGAGCTCCAGCCCCGGGGGGGGGGGAGAGAAACTCCTCCCCCAGGCCGGGGTGGGAGGCACAGGAGCCGCTGGCGCAAGGATGCTGCAGCCCCCCCCGCCCCCGGTCCTGGGGGATTCAGACCCTCAGGCCAGGGGGGGGACTTTGGGGGTCTGACCCCTGCCTGGCCCAGGCCGGAGACCTGCCCCCAGCCTCCTCCCTCCAGCCTCATGCAGCCCCCTGGGCCTAGGAGCCAGGAGAAAGGCAGAGGCAACCGGGTGTTGGGGTGATAACCCAGCGGGGAGGGGAGGACATGGACCAGCGGAGGAACCCTGGCTCAGCACAGAGACCTGAGCCACCTTGCTGGAGGCTCCTTCCCAGGGGCGCCCGGGCGCTGAAGTCGGCTCCTGGCCCAGCGGCTTCCAGAGGAAAGTGCCTGCGGCTGGTCTGGCCGTGGCAGCTGGAAAGGGGGGCCTGGAAAGGCGGGGCAGGGGCAGAGTTAAGGTGACGGGCTCACCGGAAGGCTGCCTCGGCTATGCCGCTCGAACATTGCGTTACCTTTTTTGCCGTTAGTTCCCTGGGCATTTTGAAAGGAAGAGACTATCTCCTAACCTTGTCTCACGGTCCCCTTGGACTCCCTGCGAGCCCGTCTCCATCCCTCTTGTCTGCTGCTTAGACAGGGAGCTCTGCAAGGCAGGGGCCATCTTTCTATAGTGTTTGTACAGCACCTTGTCCATGGCTGGAACTCCTCGCTGCTGCAGTAATATAAACAATTCATAACGACAAAGAAATGTCTCCACGCCGAAGGGGTTAAAGACCAACTGGTGCAGATGGACAGCAGCAGGAAACGGTGGCCTTGGGGTGAAACTCACCCCTGGGCAGAGTCCTGAACTCCCTTACATCCTCACCCAGTCCTTGCTGCATGGCGGGAAATTTCACCCATGTGCACTTAGGCCCCCAAAGGTAACCTAGTATCTAGCAGCACTGCATAGGTCCATCACAATGCTTCCAAGCCTGCAATTTAAGGGATCCTTAAGCTAGCATCAGAGGCACATGCCCCTTGGCAAACCCTCTTGTTTTCCACCTCACTGGGGCGTTCTGAGGCTTCTGCGTGGGGTAATTTCCACCCATCGTTAGCTAAGCTCCTGCATACATGCACCTTGGAGATGGTAAAAGCCTTGCCTGGCAGGCTCACTTTGCGTTGTTTAAGGCTCTGCAAACCCACTGAAGGCCCCATTGAGGCGAGACGTGTTTTCAAAAGCTACGATGCAATGGTTTTCCAGTGGGAAAAGTGGATTTACTTCTCCCCACACCCCACTGCACACACAAACACGCCCTTTCTCTACCACAACTCAACAGCAACTCTGGGGAAGGCACTCCGTTTTCCCCACAAAATGCACCTTTCGGCTTAGACCAAGCCAGGAACATTCATCCCCACGGGTGAGTTTCTGGAAAAGTTACAAGCACGTTGAAAACAAGGAGGAGGGGAGGGGTGGTAAACGAAAGCTGTTTTGCTATTTTCAGAGAAGTCGGAGGTGAAAAAGAGCTCTGGGTAGCACTGCCTAGTGGCTAATGCGGTTGGCGTAAGGGTCAGGAAACCAGCTTCTATCCCGGTTTCCGCCACAGACCTTGGTGAGTCACTTTAGCCGGGACTCTTAAAGGAGTCAAAGGGAGGCAGGATTTCTGTCCCAGCCATCTGTGCCCCATGCCTCAGTTTCCCTGTAAAATGGAGAGGACACTTCGTTTCCTGTGTGAAGTGCTTTGAGATCTACCCAGGAAAAGCCCCTGAGAAAAGTCAAGTAGTGGGATTCTGGTTTCTCTTTTCATGGTCCACTGCAGACTGGCTCTCTCCAGCACCCTTTCTAGTGTGTTGTCCAGACTAGGTTTAAAAGTCCCAAGCAATGGGTTTCCCACCACTTCTCCTGGGGGGTCATTGCACAGTCTAATGCAGGTCAGTGCTAGGAAGTTTCTCCTGATAGCCTGCTTGTGTTGGGCCAGTCCTCAGCTGGTGTCAACGGATGCACTGCTGCTCACGTCAATAGAGCTGGGTTGATTTATTTGATCCCAATACTCCTATGAATGTATTGGCGTATTGCCCCTAATAACCAACAGGTCAATGTCTATGATGTTGCAGGGGAAGGTCACACAAATGTTACGGGGGTGGATCTTTAAGTATGTAAATATATGCAAATTATACATGGCCAGCTGGGTGCTGGAACTTTGCCAACAAGGTCTCACAGCATCACAACATCTGGCCCCTCCTGACAGAGCCCAGGTGATACCTTGGAGAAAGTATCCTCAAGTGACATGCGGGTGACAACCAACAAACTAGCGGTGTCTCAGGCTGTGTGCTAAAAGCCTCACCAGGAGCAGAAAGGTTTGCAGATGCTGTGGAGGGGTTGGGTTCTCTGCCTCATTTTACAGGGAGCAGAGTTGCTGAGAGGCAGTATGGCCTAGTGGGTAGGAGACCTGAGTTCTAGTTCCACCTCTTACCCAAAGTCAGTCAGCAGGTCAGGGGTAGTCACTTCCTGCCTCTGTTTCTCCTTCTACCTTTTGTCTGTTTAGACAAACTTTTTAGACAGGGACTGTCTCTTTCTACACGTGAGGTCTTTACAGCTGCTACTGGTTTACAGTTAAGAAGGGATTGCAGCAGTAGATCTCAGAGCAAGGTCCATCTCGGCCTCAGAGAACGAGTTTCTTTCCGACTCGAGCAGTTAGTGTCTGACTCATGCCCTGAAGTGGGGAGGGATGGGGGAGGTTGAGTCCTTCCAAATTTTTTTTTTTTTTTAAACAAATACCTCTTAGCGTTGTAACTCATTCTCCATCAAAACGTCCTCGTAAACCCTACCAAACTCCGGGTTTCAGCACAATCTTGTGGCAATGAGTTCCACCGGCTAATTGCACATGGCATAAGAGAGTATTTCCTGCCATATTTTGAAAAATGTGCTGCCTCTCAATTATCTTCAGATTTTAATTGAACAACCCCAGTTCTACCCTTTGCTGGCCTGATCTTGCGCTGAGGTCCCAGTCCAAAGCCACTGCAGAACCCCCCCTCCCCCCCGTTTATGCCAAGTGGAATCCCTAGATCACGGTCTTGGGTCCTTGAGATCTCCTGGCCCAGGGTCTTCTTCATGGGATACCCGGTGCAATATCTTGCGTCTTGGGCACTGCTTCAAACCCGTCCCGGGTGGGAGGTTAATAGAAACTGTTACCATCATACAAATGACTGGGTGGCCTTCATCCTCTCACTGGATAGGAGTACTAAAGACGTAACCATGCTGGCAGGCCCATCTGAGAAACCAAGGGGATTATTAATTATTAGTCATGGACTAGGACCGCCCTGTGCTAGGTGCTGTACAAACACAGGGCAAAGCTGGCCCCTAAAGCTTCCAATCTGAACAAGGTCGTCCAAGTGAAACCGTCTGCCCCCCATCTGCATTTAGCTTCAGGGACAAGGGTTAGTGCTGCCGAAAGGAGCCAGCTTAGCAGCCCGGAAGATTGGCCACCCCAAAGCTGGCCCAGCTGTGCAGCAAGTTCCCCCCAGCCTCCCCCACCTTCTCTGCCTCGGAGAAGATTTTCCAGTCTCCATGGCCTAATGTGTCCCAGGCGCTCTGCTGAGATTGCCAGCACATTGTACCAATGGGGTGATGGTTTTCTGATCCATCTCCGCCCCTAATCAAATCCAGCCTGTTGGCTGCTGCCTTGCCTGAGGTTAAATCCCAGCTTGGGTGGAAGAGGCAGCCCCTTCCCTCCGGGGAAATCTCTGCTACTGCAGAAGCCACCCAGGCCCAGCCACGGTTCTGCTCAGCAGCGGCAGCCACCGAGCTGGGAGGCTGCATCGTATCCAGCTCTGATCCCCAAGAGCCATTCAAGGCTTAATAAGATCATGAAACAGATCGAAATGCACCAAACTGCAGCGGTCTTTTGGGACAAAATTCCTGGAGCAGGTGAGGTTGGGACAGGGGGGCATGGTGGTCCCCCCCCGAGGCCTTATCTCCACTAGGGATTTGCCCTAGTTTCAGTCACTGTAGCAGCTTCAATGCAAACAGGCAAAGATGCTATTTACACCAACTCACCTGAGCTCAGCCCCGCTAGGCACCCATGCAAACGGGGGATCGGTGGTGAACCCGTCCGCCTGAGCACTGAGGATTTGCACAGGTGCAGCTGCCCCCATGGCTGAAACCAGCTAGTCTGGACAAGATCCCATTCATGCCGGTGGAGCCCCATTGCCCTCAATGGATTTGCTCCTGATTTACACCGGAGGGAGATCAGGATCAGGCACAAATTCCCTATCCTGCCTTGTAGGCCACCATGCAGACTCAAGAAGTGAAATGCTCCTGCCTGAGCAGCCTGACCCTCTGCTCACCCACCCCAGAGTCAGTCGCTGCAACCCACGCACTCATGCTGTCCCACTGGCTTACAGGAGATGGGGAGCAGGCGCCGAGGGACCTTTGCGGGGACGGGATCCTCACCCTTAGACCAGATCCTCCGCTGGTGTAAACTCCACTGGACCAGCACTTGCAACCCCTAGCTGAAGAAGCCATGTCTCGGGGCAATCACACCGATCTGCCCTGGAGCTCTTCAAGAGAGGGTTCTCGAAAGGAGGCTGGGGAGCCAGCTATCCTGGATGGTTTAGGCACAACCAATCCTGCAGGGGGTTACTTTAGCTGACCCTTGTGTCCCTTCTAAGCCTCACGCGCCTTAACGAATTTATCATCCCAACCCCTCCGGCGCTGGCCAGTGCGATTATACTCATTTTCAAGATGGGGAATGAGGCCCAGAGAGACTAAGTGACTTGCCCGTGGTCACCCAGGAAGCCTGTGGCGGAGCAGGGGAATTGCATTCGGGTCTCCCAAGCCCTAGGGTGAATGCCCCAGCCACTGCACCACCCTGCCTCTTGCATCGCGCCGCTGCCACCCACACACCCTGCGCAAGTCAACCAGGCCCATTTTGCTGTCACCGGAGCACTGGATACATTCCGAGCACCCAGCTTCCCCCAGCCCGGTAACCCCATTGCCTTCAGGGAGTGACTCCAGATTTATACCACAGGACACGAGGTGCGGATCAGCCCAGAGCTATACAGTCTGGCAATTTCCAATGACAGCTACTGCTCCAGAGCAACTCTTCTTCCGGCTATTGTAACAGCTGGCAGCATGACCCACTGCCGGTAACATAGCAGAGCTCTCGGCCAGACGCTGCTGGGGGCTGCCTGGACAAACCAGAGTTTTACAGGTATTATTGTTAGGAATGAATGACAATAGAGCGTCTGCGATCAGGGCCCCGTCATACCGGGTGCTGCCCAGACAGTGAGAGGGTCCCGGTCTCCAACTTGCAGTCCCAACGGACAAGCAAACAAAGAGCAGGAGGGGAGGTGACTTGCCTGAGGTCACACAGCTGGTCAGTGTCAGAGCTGGGAATGGAACCCAGGTGTCCAAGGCCAATGCTCTACCCCCAGGACCACCCTGATCCGGTGGCTGTAAAACTGCCTCTGCAGGGGGGATTTTTTTGAAATCTGCTCAGAAAGACTTTAAAATGGCCCTGAGATCAATCCGGCAGGAGGCGGCTCTAGTCTCTGCATGAATGAAGCCGGGAAAGAACTAGAGGGAGGGCGCGGAGGCAGGCCTTGTTCTGCTCAGGGCCCCCAGCTCCGATCCTGGTGGACTGGGCTTGCCAGGCCGCCGAGCGCCTCTCTGCGAATCCCCGTGTGGGAGCCGGAGGTGGCATGACTCATGCGAACGCCAGCACGGCAGCAATTAAAATCTGCAGTGGCTATTAATAGCTGCCAGCGGAGGAGCCTGGCCGTCGCTGAATGAGTGCGGCTCCCACGCAGCTGTCAGCCCAGCTCCCATTGAGAGAAACAAGCGAGTAACAGCACAGAGCCAGCAGGGAGGGGTCGCCGCATCCTCGGGAGACTCCTCCCTGGAGATGCAAGTGACAGGATCCTGCTGCGAACACGATGCTCCCCCCCGCCCCGATTACAAGGGATGGTAGGCAGTGACCCCCTGGGGGAGACAGTCTCGTCCTCTACCAGTGATACAGGGCCAAGATGGGGCTTCCCTAGGTGCATAAACCTACCCCCTCGCTGCCCAGCTGCAGCATGTACGGAACAATTCCTTGGCCCCTTGGAGTGGAAGGAGCTGAACCGTTACTCATTAAAAAAAGAAATCAAGACTCCTCCCTCATTTTAACGGCTGCTGGGCTCTTCCTCCTCTCGTTCCTTTCACTCCAAGGTTCCCGCCGGAAGGAATCCTGCAAGCTGCATTGCGTTTGCTGAAGCATGTCAGAGATGCCCCGGGGCATCTCCATTGGCCTGGTGGGATCAAGCTTAGGGATGGTGAGGTTTGTTCCCCAACTACTGCACTTGGGCTGTCAGCACTTTGGGACAGAGCCCGTCTTTTGTTCTCTGCCTGTACAGCTCCAAGCGCCCCGGGGCTCCCGGTCCATGACTAGGCTGGATAGGCGCTACCAGAACACAAATACAGAACCACCACCCTGGCTGCAACCGTCCTAGTTTACTCAACTAGATGCCGTGGGTCAATTCACCGGGACCGTGTGCCTGGGACAGTCATGGCAGTGCAGAGCTGTAAAACCAACCCACCCAGATGAGAATGGGGGCCTGGTGCACCCACAGAGCACGGGTATAAATGCCTGTGGAAGGCAACGAGCAGTTGGCCCCCATAAGCCAAATTCCTACCTGGAATAAGCAGACAACTCCAAGTGGCTTCTGTGGTTAGTCAGGCCCAGGGTGTAAATCTGGAACTGGACCATGGCATGGAAGGCTCTGGTTGCATCGGGGCCCCTTACCCACAAGCTCAATGCACACCACTGCATGTGTACGTCACGGGGAATCATCCGGAGAAGCAGCCTGGGGCGTGGCGTAACAGGCGCAGCGGCCCAGAAACGTTAAGAACTAAACAAGTGAACGAAACAAATCAAGAAAAGAACAAAGTGTTTATTGGGAGCAGTTGTCAGCGTTCTGCTTTTCTAAACAAAATAACAACCGTACAAATAACCACCACAAGTTGCCCGCGCAGTTAAATAAATATTCCCATCACACACTCGGGTGGCTCGTTCTGGGGCACAGAGAGTAACAGGAAAAGGTGTGACCTTAGACAGCGCTTTTAGCAACCCCGCAGCCCTGATCCACCTGCAAAACGGGCCACCTTTGTGGCTCTTAAGGGGTTAAATCCCAAAGTCTATCAAAACAGAAACCTGCCTTGATTGCAAAGGGCTCGCCCCTTCCATCAGCCCAGCTGGAACCCTGGAAACTGAGGACTGACCAGCACCCCTCGCCCCACGTGTGCCAGGCTGGCTCTAAAGGGTACTTCTGCAGGAATATTAACAAGTACAATCAATCCTGCGTTGAGGGTTGGGACTGCATCCAGCACCAAACCTCGGTCCATACCAGGAGGGCTTTCAATTCACTTTCCTCTTCTGTGCACACAATCTCTTGCACAAGAGCAATCCCCACAGTGTCAGCCCCTCTCTGTGTGTGTGTGTGTGTGTGTGTGTGTGTGTGTAAACAATCTGAAAATGCCTTTAGCCCTTTGCTAATAGCTTGGGGTACACCAAGAGATTTGCCCGTCCTGAGCAGATGACCCTTGGACACCACAGAGTTCTTTTAAAGAAATCTCGTAGCTAGTGTTGTCTGCTTTGGCATTAGGACTTTAACCCCAACCCCTCCGCTAGGAGACAAACACATCTCTCCGGACAGAGCCACAGAAGGGGACAGTGAAGATCAGGGATGGGGGACTTGGATGCCAGGAGGGCAGATGGGCCAAGAAGAGATTCTCCCCCTTACAAAGGGATCCCCAGAAGGTCAGAGAACTACAATCTAAAATGCCCAACGAGGCCCAGTGGTTAAATACTCATTTAAATCCAGATAGCCCCTGATTTTCTAACCCATGTTATCTGACATTTAGATCTGTCCCATATTAGATATTAATACCGACACCAGCATTCCTATTTACAACCACCGCCCTGTCCCATTTATAAAGGCTGCAGATGTGTCTGCCTAGCCCTTGCTTAAAAAAAAAAAAACACCAGGGACTGCCTCTTCTTCCAAGGAGTCGTCTGTATGTGGCAACCACAGCACCGGGACTATGCCCCTGTTCGCACGTATCCATTTAGGATGTGACACAAGCACTGAAGAACCCCAGTGCGCTCTAAAATTCACTTCCCATGGAGCCCTCCTCGCTCTTAAACTCAGAGCAGCTGATGGATTTTCGCTTAGATTCTATTCAATTCATTGCATTTGTCTAGCTCAAAAACACATTACCCCGGACCACAATGAAATACGGTACAGAGGCAGGGTAAGAAGGGTCAGTCAGCGCGTCTGGGAACCAACAATCATATGGACACACAACACAGACAACAATCAGAACTTCCTCATGCCCCACAGTGTACTCAATTATTTGTCCCTTCATTAGGGCCGATTTTCTGATCGGATTTGTGCTATTGCAGGGTCCCTCTGTATGGATCCGACTGCAGAATCGAGACATACGCTTGTAAAATAAACTATTTTGAAACTGAAATCTACACCAAAGCGGTACAGTTCACTTGGTCTTTAACAGAAGGTGAAAATCGGATATCTGATTGGAGAACACACCTTCTGCCCTGCCGAGGGGATGTTTCCACTAACAGGTTAGCTATCTCTCTCTAACCACAGCACTATTCCCGAATTGACACTCCTTTGGAGAAACCCAGCGTTTATGAGAGAGACGAAAATGGGAGTGACATTTTCAGAGCCATTCGAGTTCCCTGAACTTTCACCGTTCTTTCTAGTCTGGGCCGGGAAGGCAACTGCGCTAAAGCCAGGTATTTCTCCTTGTTACAAAGACTAGTTTTAAGTTTGGCCATTGTCTCCTTTTGTGTCGTGGGGTGTGTCTACTGGGGGGCCGAGGCACCGAGCCTGGGTGAATTGACTCTGGCTTGCGGGGCTAGAAATGGCAGTATAGACATTCTTGATACAAGAAACTGCAGGCTGAGCGGTAGCTAGAACAAGTTAAAACCTCGGCAGACCAAACACATCATCCCAGGGGCCCGGATGGGATCCACGTGCACGTCTACATCACTCATCCCACGCTGGAAAGGAGGAGCCCTTCCTCTACATGGTATGTGTGCGCATGACATTCAGTGAGAGGAGCTGAATGACCCCGCGCCTGCCCCAGTTTAACTCCGGCCATGTAAACGGCTGCAAAGGCCCTTCTACCATCTGATGCGACTGGGAGGATTTCAGCACGGTGCAGCGCCTGGGCCGGACCTTGCAGCTCCCTGTCCATAAAGGCCAGCAATCTGTCCTGAGATCTTGCTACGAGAACGTCAAGATGAAATCAAAGCCACGTTCCATGGAAGGAAACCTGCAGCACTGGCCGGGGGGACGGGACGGGACGGACACGTGCGCACGCACAAACACATGCCCAGAGCCACGGGGCAGCTTTCCTGTGTGTCCCAGCAGAGAGTAAGTCATCTCGCCTGCACTCCTGAAGAGGCTTCCTGCAGGCCTGAGCCAGGCACCCACTCAGCAGTAGCAGGGTGGGGGACGGATGCTGACAGAAGATGCTGCTAACTTCCCAGAGAAGGAAACGTGGACTCTTGCTCTCTCCTCTGGACAAACTCTGCAGAGAGGGGCGCTTAACCCAGACGTACCACTGAGCAAGTGCATCTTTCTGGGCCAGGAAATCTATTCCTGGTTTGGACTGGGGTAGGCACGTTCCTGCAAATCACTGGAGCTTTGCTGGGATGAGCCTTGGCTATTGATTTAGCTTGAGAGCATCCTTCAGACTGTGGATCACTTACAGGGAGACGCTCCATCTCCTACCTTGCTCTGATTAACATTCAGCAAATACGAGGGGCTCCTACAAGCGCTGGCAGAGGTGCGTGGGAGCTCCAGTAAAAAGGCAGCCACTGCCAGTGGTTGTGGTTCGCCACAGGAGAGAGGCAAATCCGGATACCACCTGGGGATTTTGGCTCCTCTTACAGGAAAGAGCTGACGACAGAAGGGAGAGCCAACTCTGCTGCACCTCGCTTCTCCGGGTCACGTTACCCCAAAATACGCAGCCCCAGTCACAGTCAGAGCATAAGAGAATTGACAGGCCTGTACATGTGACAGTCTGATAGAGACTGCCGCTCCCACATTGTAATAGCAGCCCTGCCTGGCCAGCTAAGGGTTGGAGGATGGGGGAGGTTCCTGAATGTGGAAGTGGAGGAAAACAAAATGCTCTTGAACAAATGGGCAAGTGAAAACCCTGGCACTCAGACACCGCCCACTTCCACTGTCTGGGAGGTGCTCAAATCTTCTGGCTGCCTACCTGCAGGATGGAGCCTGGGCAGGACAAAAGGGTCTGCAGCCAGACGCAGACCAGCAGCAATACCCATCCCACCTTTGATTTACAAAATGAACAACATAAAAGCAGCCCCCTGTGAACTGCCCGTGGCCTCACATTAAAGCCCACATCAAACCCGTTGGGGTCCATTCTCACTGCACGCACCACCCCTTTTTAATGATAATACTCAGCACTTCCGTAGCTGGGACATTAACTGGCTAATTCTCACAACACCCCCAGGAGGCAGGATAAATAGCCCCTTTTTACAGAGGGGGAAAGACCTATCCAAGGTCACTCAGGGCTTCTGTGGCAGGGTCAGAATTGAACACAGAACATCTGGACTCATCCCCCAGGTTTCAGTCACTCCAGTGGTGAGGACGATTCAAGATCCAAACCAAACGGATAGATTCCCGGATACTAAGGTGGCGTGGGAGAGCAGGAAAGAATACAATCTATCCTATCTCACGGCATCAAAGACCCCGAAGGATACTCCCTTGCCACTCGTGTTTTACAGCCGTTGTGTAGTTTGCATATCTGATTGAATGTTTTTTACACGCAGAAATAGCCAAGTCATTATGGACACTATGCCTGTCTCGCCATCAAAACCAGAGGCCAGAATGAAGGACGAGCGATAGAAGCAGCAGGATAGGCTGTGACTGCAGCACAGGAGCCAAACCTCCATGTGGTGGCTAGCTCTGAGTGAGAAAACAGAGAGAACGTTTGCAATGCCACCTGCCCACAATTCTGTATTTGGGCACCAAATTGGCACATCAAGCCAAACTGAATTTTAATTGGCCCTTGCTAACTGGGGTCATCTGAGGCCTAAAATTAGCCCCTCCCCATTTCTTCCAAGTAAGATTAATTAACTCTGGTGTTCTGTAGCAATTAAAATATTGGTTGCCGGACACCATCAGTTGGTCCTCGTCAGTCACCATATGGGACAGATGTGCCGGTATAAGAGAGAAGCAAACACGTTAGCACAAAGAAGACGTGGCTTTGGGAGAGCCATTTCAGATCCATCCAAGGGTGACCCCCCCACAAACCAAAATCCACCTCAGACAATTGAAATGACCGAACTATGGATTCTGGAAATTGCAAACATCCATTTGTACAAATTCAAGACCATGTAGCCAGAGCTCCCTGGATGCTTTGGAAAGGATTTTGGATTTTAACGCTACATTTTCCAAAGTGATCATTACCCAAACTCCTAGAGATTCACAACAGTGACTGTGCAATGAAGGGCCAGACAACAGTGATGGAACGTGACACGTGGGGGTAAAAAGGACTCTGGCCTGTTTCTTTGATTAATCTCTCAGGAACAATACCGACCCGATGGACTTTGTGTGGGTTAACGGACGCTCTGCCACCAGAGGATCCTGGCCCAAATCACACCTAAAAGACATTTGTTGTATCCCAGAACAGTTGATATTTTTGGCAGGTAATAACACCAGCCAGGTTTCTACTCAAAACTAAACTGGTACAAGCAGCTTAGTGCTGTCTTACGCTCCATTATCCCAGCCCGCTTTCAGTTTGATTTCTCCATTGCTTTTCACCTCCTCGGAGCCCAGAGCCTGAAGGCAGGAGACACAGGTTATCCTGTGCTGGGGGGTGGGATCTCTAGACAAATAGCAGAGCGCACAGCTGACAAGGTCCCTTCGGAGGCAACGTTACAGCCAACTACTTCACCACGACCTCCAGCAATCCCTGCACCAACTCCCCAACCCATTGTTCCAATGCCACACGAAACCTCTTTTTGGACACTACTCAATCTTATTTTCTGTGCACCCCTAGGGAACAATTCTCCCTTTGCCAGGTCGATGCGTAAACACCCCCCAGACTGTGGTGTTCCTCTGCGTCCCTACTTGGCTGGAAAGGGGTCTTGTTCTCGGCACCATTTACAACGGGGAGGAGTCGGGGTTTACTGTCCGTCGCTCCAGCCTTCACCACTTGAAAAAGACGAGCAACGCCAAGGCCGTGTAGCCCAAGACCAGGAAGAGGACCTTCAGCAGGCGATCATTCTTATCTTCCAGTTCCTTTGCCAGGATCTCAAAGAAGGTGACGAACAAGAAAGTTCCCGCAGCAATGCCCTGTAAGAGCACAGAAGCCACGCTGCTGGCCACGTTCTGGGCGCTCTCGATGCCCATGCCGATCCCAATGCCCAAAGGAATCATCAAACTCACCGTAAGTGCTAGCTTGGCAGCGTCCTTCAGTGTTAATGAGATCTTAGCCATGCTGATGCCCAGTGCCACAGCCACCAGCGTCTCGTGGATGGCCACGCCCAAGAACAGACTCATAACTTTGTTTCCTTCCTCCTGGAGGCCCAGGGCCAGGCCCTCAAAGATGGAGTGGGCAGACAAGGCAAACACCAGGCTGAAGAGCCGCAAGGGGCTGGATTGGGAAAGCTCCTGGACGTTCAAGCCATGGCTGTGGGAGTGGTGGCTGTGCTCATGGTAAAGCGTGCGCCCTCTGGAAGATGCTATGAAGGGGCTCTCATATTCTGAGTCGCTCCCGACGTCTGAGCCGGCGTTGAAGGTCTCCAAGTCGATGAAGGAAGGCTTCTCCTTCCGAAAGGTCAGGATGAGCTGCTCCACAAAGACAGTCATAAAGAAGCCCAGCAGCATGATGGTCTCGGCCAGGGGGTAGTCTGTGGTCACCTTCCCAAGCTTGAGAACTTCTTGAAGCTGGAACAAAGGAAAAGGAATCTGCAGTGAAACTGGCTGTGTCGTTCACCATTAAAAATGACATGGGGGACTCCTCCCTAAACTTGAAAAGTTTTCAATGTAAAGGCCGGAACCACAGCAGGTTCCCAACCACGGGCATTCGCTAGGGTACATCAGGCTTGTGTTACTGGGTCTCTAGGATCCTCCACCTTGCTTTAAGGATCAGCCTCTTCCCGGGGTTCCCATGGCTTCTGTTTAATGGTGTGCACTTTAATATGCAATGAAGCTGGGACGGCCTAGTCTCATAATGATGAGTCTGGGGTTAAGGGCAGCCCATGCATGTGCCTTTGTAGGACTGGGATTAGGAGAAGCCCCTATGTGGAGATGTTGGGCACTAGCTGGCAGAGCAGAGGGTTTAGTCTGATAACGTGGTAGCTTCCTGAACACGCTGGGAAACCCATAGCACCATTATCATATCGGACAACATCTTCAAAGCAATATCATCTGAAAGCAGAGACTCTCCCAAATCCCCGCATCAGAACAGAAGGGACTATCCGGAGTCATTACAGCTGCAAGACAAAACCCCAACGAGTTTGCCCACAGCTACCTTTTCTCGTACGGCGGGGAGCAAGGCGTTGAAGCAGGTGGCCAGGAAGACCCCTCCTCCGAAGGAATTGCAGAGGGCAATGACCTTTCTGGAGCGATGAGCTTTCTCATAATCCGCTTCTATTATCTTGACGGGCAGGAGGGACCCAAGCAGCATGAGGAAAAAGACCCCCAGCAGACAGAGAACTTTGACTGCTTTGATATTCATCTTGTCTCCCTGGAGAATGTCCCCTGCCAGGGACTCTGTGAAAAGTGAGTTTGCTGGGGTCCTTCAGATAGTTACTTTAATTGTTACATCAGCATTTAAACAGCAAAAACAAGTGTCCAGAGAATCATGCTCCTGAGCTCGCTAGCTGTGGAAAGGAGCAAGACAAATGATATTTTCCTATGTAAATAAATAGTTATACTATCTAACAGAGCGCCTTTCATCCCAAACTTGCATTTCAGTCTATACACAGGAATTACGTCACTCACCACTAAAATGCAGCCATCTCTAGAGCGGAGGGAACCAAACAGCTAGCACGCACAAATGGGGATAGGGAGGTAAGCAGAGAAAAGGGAAATTTTCAAAGTTAGGACACAGGGCAAACTCATAATCCTGTAAAAAGCACCACCGGATCTTTCATACTGAAGAGAGACAGCCTCCGTTTTTAAGGCACCATCAGAGACCTAGGCACAGTAAAATGCAGAGAATGTAGGTACCAATCCTGCAATTGGATCCACATGGGCAGAACTTTGCACCCACCAAAATCCAACTGCAGGATAAGGGCTTTAATTCAAGCCACCTCGGAAGAATATTACTTCACCTAGGGTATGTTGTTGAAATTACACTTTTACCAATTATGTGGTTTTCTTTTTAAATTTTACTTAGCTGGGTCAATTTCAGTTTCTTATGCCCGGATTGCAATGTAGCTATGGTTGGGCTGAAAATCCTGCTGCAATGTTTGGGCTGCCAATTCTGCAGGTGAATGGCTGAATTATTTAAAAAGCCTGTTTTAAATTAAATGAATAAACAATCCTGAAATCATGTATGTTATTAGGGTTTGAAATATGATTAGTTTTGTTTAGCAAAAACCTAAACCATCTGTAGTATGCCGCTTTAAAGGGAAGCCCTAGGCAGAAATTCAGTGTTTATTCTTTATTTTCTCATACAGAACAACAACAGAGTGGGTGAAAGAACGAACAGATGGTAGCTTCGCAGAAGACAAAGATGTAAAACTCAAGCTCCCTGGATCATTATAAACAATTTACTCTGAAACATAAAAGTTTCCCCCCCCACATGGCATATGCAGCCAGGGTGCAATTTGTATCCCACAAAGCACTTTAAAAGAAGAAATGGGTTAAATTAAGATTAAACATTTTTTAAAGGTATACGATCATCAATGATGTTTCCCTTGAGATCTAGAAATTAGGAAGAAGCACAGCTAAGATTCTAGCCCACTTCCCTTATCTATTACACTGAACTAAGTTACAAAGTCAAATCAACGGCATGTTGAGAGGTTCTTACTGCCGTGACTCAAAGGTAAAGAGTTCCTTACGGCCGGGAGCACTCAGCAATCTGAACCACAATATATTTCACTCTAATGAACAAAGAGAAAATGTTCATAGCCATACCAATGCTCAAGCCAATGATGGACAAGGTAGATAATTGGATACCTGGTTACTGGACCAGCAAATGAGATTGAAAACAAAAAACCTTGGGGCTACAGATTTCCTTGGTCTGGGTTATTCTACACTTTTGTTTATTTAAAAAAATTAAATGGCTGTGGGTCTGGTAAAAGGATTTAGGGCCTTTCATCTGTAGGTTAACAGTTCCAATTCAACCCCAAGCCAGTAGTGAATTAAAGGGGTTACTGTCTGATGGCTGTCTGGTGGTGTGTGTGAAGTGAGTTGCTGGATCTCAGTCAAGTTTTCGGTGGAGAGGCATGCCCAATCATGAAAAAATACCTTTGTCAACAAGTGGGCCAACCGGTTCCATTTTCAAACTTGGCAGAGAAGCCAAAGAGTGAACAAATTCAGAGAGAGAACTCCTCTATCATGTTTCCAAGGTGGTCCGTCCAGGTCAGGGCTTAGGTACATTGCCAGTAAGGTTGATCTGCCACTACCTTCACTGTACCTGATCTGTAGCTAGAGAGAACTTCATTCTCCAGAGTTGTCAATCCTGAAGAAAGTATCTTCCCCAATGCATGTGTATTAAAACATATGTTTGTCTAACTAAAGGTAACATATTCAACATTAGCTGTCTTGCCTATACTGAATTAGCAATCAAAGTCCACAGAGGATTCTGAATATACACTCCGATTGGAAACACCCTTAGTTTCTTTGGAGCAACCCACAATCTTTTAAGAACAGTGTATTACTCCTCTGCAGAATGTCTTCCTTTCTGAGCTGCATGGTTCTAATAGCAGAGGGGAATTACCATTTTGTAGATAATTTCTCCCAGAACAAAATTGTTGCATTATAACATTGTACCAGACCCAAAGACTGTTTTAATGCCCCCTCTCTCCCCCTGAAAAGGCACACGAAAACTGGACTGGTGACTTGAAAAAAGGGACAGTGACGAATCAAGTTTGCCATTTGTAAATGCTTTGATCTCCAGGAGAAAGTCGATATGATGTTCTGATCATGCTATGTTGTCATACAATCAAGACCATGCTGGGATCCCTGAAAATATTTGGGAAGGTTGTTAATGCCTGTAACTCATATGACAGCCCTATCAAACGGGGCTGGGCACGGCACATTTAGATTGAACAGTCTTCTGACAGAGGATGGTAGCTCCTGCGTTCCTAGGGCATCAAAAATGCTGACCCAAGACATGAGGGTTGGAACCCCAACGGCATTTTCTAGCTGCTGCGGCTAGTCCCTCATTTGGGGGGGCTACTCTCCACCTAGCTTTGCTGCCTCCTCAGAGCATAGTGCTGTTGGGTCACTACACCATCACACTGCCCCCACAGTATGGCCGGACATCTTAAAGCCCTGCCAGCCTTGGGATGTGGGGGGACATCCCACCCGCCTCACAGAGCTGGGCCGTAGCAGGATAAAGTCGCCTCGTTTTGCATCCAGGCGGCAGCACGACCCCTGTCTTTGCCCCTCCCCATCCCCTCAAACTAGCCCCTTGGTCCCTGGGGCCAGGCTCGCCCAGCACCAAGACTACGTGGCCACCTGCCCCAGGGGCCCCTTGGCCACCCCCAGCTCCTTGTCTCCGACTCCCAGGAGGCCCAGGGCTCCTAGACCCTCTAATGACCCGTCCCCAGGCTTCCACCCAGGGCCTGGATCTCTCATGCCAGGCTCCCCCCGCCCCCCTAACCTCCCCCTCTGTCCCCACCTGACCTCCCCTCTAAATCCCCCCCCCCCACCCGCCGGCCCCCCCCCCCACCCCCCCCCCCCCCCAACAGGGCCTTGTCCCCCAGCGCGCCCGGGTTCCGGGACGGTGCCTCCTCACTTACCTTCGGGATCTTTGGCCGGCTCCACGCCCAGGCAACCCCCCAGCCCTGAGGTCCCACCCTTTCCGGAGACGTCCACCTGTGATTGGCTGCTGGGGACGCCAGGCGAGCAACCGCCATTTCTCACTGGCTGGAGGGGACGCCAATCAGCGTCTCTGGCCTCGCCTACCCATGAAGCCAGGACAATGCCCGCCCCCCCCCTCCGGGCTCCGGGGTGCGTCGCTGATGAGGGCCCGAGGAGAAACAAGAGCCCGCTGTGAAAGGTTCCGGTGCCTGTTCTAGAGGCTGCAGAGCTGTCCAGGGGCAATTGGTGCTGAAAGTGGCATTGTACGTATGGGGCTGGTGGTTTCAGCAGGGGAGGGCAGAGGTGCTGGAACTAAGGGTGCTGCCGCTCCCCCGAGCTTGAATTGGTTTCTATTATATAAAGGAGTTAGAGTTTGGGTCAGTGGCTTTCAGCACCCCCTGCTATATCATTTGTTCCAGCAGCACTGGGGAGTGGGAGGAGGATTCCCGGGTTCTGCTTTCAGCTCCAGCAGGGACTTCTTTGGTGACCATGAGCAACTCACATCCCCTCCCTGTACTTGTTTCCTTAACTGGAAAACAGGACAAGCACTAGCCCCCCTGCCCCACTACAGTGAACTAGCATCTAAAGTTCTGAGGGACCCTCAGATGAATAAGACTCGAGCAAGAGAAGAATGGTGGTATCAGCGTGAGAACAGCAGCTTTCAACAGAGGCCTCTGCTCTGAAAGAGAAAATGCTTGAGCAGAAGCTGTTAGCAAAGTTCAGCAACTGCCTTGCTAGAGGGGAGTCTCAGTCTACCACAACAGTAGACACCAGCCAGAGCCCAGGTGGCTCACAATGGGGAGACGGAACATTTTAGCCCTACGTCCGTCATTAGAACAGACAAGGTGGGAGTGAATGAACATAGCAACCTGCAGAATATGAAGCAATGGAGTAGGGGGCACTCAGGGCAGCAGCCAAACATCCACATCACAAAGAAACACCAGCCTCATTGGTGTGGACCAGTTCCCTGGCTCTCTAAGCAGAGAGGTGGAGACAACGGAGACTGAACCCTCAGTTCTAGAGGTGACACTGCCGGGATACAGGACTGAGACACAGTGGTGGAGGTAGTGTCTATAGGAACAACCAGCACCACCACTTGTGCTGCTGTCCTGGTGAGAAGTTAGAGGACTTCGTTCTCATGGGGGAGTAAGTAGGTCCTCTCCCTTAAAAATAAAAATTCTAAACACAGAACCTTCCTCTCTCTGCATTGTAGGTGGATGGTCAAGAGTGAGAGGTAAGTGTCTCCTCAAATACTCCATCTAGAGGTGCTCCTTAGGGCATGACTCATCTTCCAGCTTACAGGTCTGGATTTCTGCTCCCAGGAAAAGTCCTACTATTGCATTTGCAAACAGAAAAGGCAGTTTGCTCTGCACCTCTGACTGCACAAACAGTTGCACAGGGGCTATGGTGAAATCCGGCTGACACATTCACCCACAGCTTAGGAAATGTCCACCTGTACTAAATATTCTCCCAACCTTTGGCAAAACTGCTGTAAATACACAAGGCAAGGAGCAGTTCAACACCTGTAAGTGATGGTGGGTACCCTAGGTACTCTCTCCCCACTACATCAGTTCTGCACCTGCCAGGCTACCGGAGGAGGCCTTCACATCTCCACAAACCCTTGGCCTTATAGGTAACAGCAAATATTTTGATGCACGAGATGCTGTTTTCCAATGAATTTTGTTTGGAAAGAAGATCAGAATCCATGGGATGTAAAATAAATGCATTTTGTAGGACATCATAAGAGGGGACGGGCAATGGCCGCTAGTATTGGATGGGTGTACACACAAAAGAGGAAGAGGAATTGGTTTGGCTAGATTAAGAACACATACCTAGGAACAAAAAGGAAAACATCTAGGCTGAATACCAAGGAAAAACTTTCCCAACGAAGAGCTTTTCAACTGTGAAGAGCTGCAAGGGAGGTAATGGAAGCCCCATCATTACCATGTGGACTGTATTAAGAATACATACTGTCAGGGATGATCATGAATTGAGTGCAAGGTGGGGAGAAATTGACGCTATTCCTTCAACCACACATCTTCATCTCAAAACAGCTGTGCTTCTGGCACAAACTGGGCACTGAAGATCCTGCATGGGGAAGAGCCAAGTAGCATTTCTATCAGCTGACACATGCTCATGTAATAGTAGCAAAGCTGAAAAGCCAACAAGCCAAACCGCATTTCCCAGTCTGAGGGGTGGAGGTAGAGGAGAAACGAAACCTGCTTCTTTTCAAGCAAAGGTTTGGGAGGCTGGGGGCAAGAAATCCTCTCAAGCTAATTGGAAATCTGCAAAGATGATGAAAGGCAACTGGCTTTGTAAAACAGAAGGCTCTGAATACACAGAGGTGCTGTTGGGAAGGACAGACATTTACAGCCCTGAGCAGAGGAGACAGTACAGTGAGACAGGAAGGCACAGGCTGCACCAAGGTAACAGCAGGTGCTCTGCTCTATGGGGCGGTAAGATGAATGATGAAGCAGGGCTGGTCTGTCAGGGCTGCTCAGTGGAAAGGAAAGAGACAACAGAACTTTTCCCTTTGCCAGATCCCAAATGAGACAGACCCAAGAAACCTTTGCTTTTCCCTATTTACATCTGGCCGCCTTTTGTGCCGGAGGGCTCAGTGGCTGGCTGAGATTACAGTGGGAAGGTGGGAACTGGGGGGAAAAGATGAGGATACTTATAGTTAACATCATAGCTACATGAATTTAGTTGATAATACTGTAGCACTTAGAAAGCACAACCCAGGATCAGGGCCAAGGGACATTGTGGAGCATGTATTTCTCTAAGAACCTCACCAGGCTCAAACTTACCAAGCACTGGTGAATTAAGACCAATATTCACTACTGAAGTTCACCTCTAGGAATAGAAATGAGAGGCATAGCAGCACCTTAACTGGAAGCTTCAAGTTTCAAATTGAGAGTCCAATTTCTCCCTGGGACTACTCTAGTTTAAGGGATGGACTTTGTCCACGGGCTGAGTTTCATAGTTTGTAGTTTCATAGCTGGTGACAGAGCCACAGAAATTGTTTCTTGTTGGGAGCGAAGTTATAGTCAGGCCTGACAAAGCCTGTTCTGTAGATCTGCATCTTTCTTACACCTGCGCAAAGTAATCATGCTTGTGAGGAAAACAGAAGCTACAAGTAACTTCAAAGCCAGAAAAGACCAGTTTGTTTCCAGGGTGGGGGCCTGGTTATGGAACTGGAGGCCACAGCTCTGGCTTAGAACCTCACTGTATCCATTGAGGCATCGGCTATGAATGCTGCTGCCAGGGAAACTTTTGTTAGACACACACCTTTCACCCAGCTGCAGGAATGCAATGCTACTTTGCCATTGAGAAAGACTTAAACTGGAAGGTTAAAAAAAAACCTTCAGTATCTGTGAACCACTGTTTAAAAAAAAAAAATCACACCAAAAGGAGGAGAGAAAGAGAGTTAGCCAATGGCTCCCACACGGAAGTTCTAAACTGCAAGGACATCACGCAGTTTCACTTTCTAGGTGTTTTATCTTTATAATATAGTGGTGGGGGGGTTAAAATAAAAACATTTAAATGCATTAGTTAGTTTTAAATGTAGCACTGCAGGTGCTGCATGTGAACTGCCAGCCACAGAAGGTCCCAGGGGACAAAGTGAAAGCCTCACCAAAGCAAAAAGTTCTCTGCACGGGGTACACGCAGTGAGAGGAGTTGCACCCCTTCAGCTCATGAGATGGACTGTAGATGCAGGTATTCCAGAGAGCTAGACATGACGAAATAGTAGCTGTTTTCCACATGCTACATTGGATCATCCAATCACAGCAGTTTCCTATAAAGTTAGAAGATGGGGGGAGAAAGTTTGAAGCCCTAAGAACAGTCTTAAAATGCCATGCCCGTTCTTGAACAGTCCATAATAAAATGTGTGGTGAGGTGGATGTTGTTTTTACAACACTGAATTTAAAATAACCTTTGGGTAACGCTCAAAAAGACACAAGAAAATAAACATGGTGACAAGACAACCCAGGTGGGAAAGACGCATAAGGAACCAAAGCAGTAAAGTCAGTCAAAAAAAGGGAAATGAAAGCAGAGTGCAGTCCCCCGGGAGTGATTCTTGAATTGTGATCTTACAGCAGCCTCGAAAAGGGACGAGAGACCCCGACCACTGCTCACGCAAGAACACGCTGCAATGTGTCCTGCCTTGCTGACATAAGAGGTTTTACTTAATGTGAAAAAACATCATAAAATATTCTACTCTAATCAAGCCACACGAAAGGGACATCACCAGCCTGAAACCTTATTGCTTAAAAATATTGAATTTAAAGTAATCTCTAGCTCCACAACTGCCCCATAGCTTTGTGGTTCTACAATTTCATGTTCCTGGTTGTAACTGTTTCTTCTCTCATTACTTTGGGAAAGACCCACCTAAACAAAGGACACAGACTCTAAAAGGGAAAGCAACAAAACTGTCTTTATACAATGCTGTCAAATGCACAAAATGAAACAAGAATAAGACATTGTTTGTTTCACTGAGCTCTTTCATTTCAAGTAATCTTGGGTGTTACTGATAAAAATCTTGAGACAGAAGTATGATTTTTAAATTGATAGTGTCCCTTTAAAACACATCCTTACATGTATCTAAAAAAAACTACTGCTAAACTGCAATAGTTTAAGGGAAGAATTTAGGTCCAATATTTTCCAGGAGTTTAAGTAATAATCAGCTATTGCAACATTTAATGATACATTTCCACCAATTTAAAAAAAATTGCTATGGGACCAGTTAATTTTCAAAGTAGCAACATTCCCCTGGTTGCAGCACACTGCCAATGTAGGACACCCAGAGTGAAACTGATTAAAAGCTGCATATAAATGAAGTGAAACTGACTAGCCTATTTTCAACGGCCAAGCTGAGTCAATAGTAAATAAGCTGCATGAAACGGAAAATTAGAATATTTTAAAATGTAAATTGTATCGGTCTAAGGTGGAATTGGTAACAAATGGAGACACAGATTGCTAAGTAGGTTGTGAATTTTAGCTGGCATCTCTCCCTTGTTATTAATGTTCAATGTAACTTATAAAAGATCCTGTCAGGTTTCTCTTGCCAAATTGCTTAGAAATATGCAGGGAGACAGTTTCAGGTAAAAGAGAAAAACAAGCAGCAAAGAGGGGTAGTGAGGGGGAAAGAAAAACCACATGTAGGTTTTCTCCAGTTGTAACTGTTGCACAGTGAAAGCAAGGTCTCCATCCTGCAAGCCTTGGCACCAGGGTGGATTGCTGTATCTGGGCAGACCCCACTGAAGCGAGCAGAGCTCCATACAGGTGCAGCGGTCCACTCATGAGCGATCTATCCCAGGCCTGGGGCCCAAATTAATTATTTCTATGAAGAGACTGGGCAAGCCAGTCACACCCTGTGGCTTATAGGCTTTGCTGTTTTGGTCACCTTTGGTCAAAAGGGATGACAAAGAGAGCATCAAAGTATTTTATTCTCCACAAGTTACAGTGACCACAGTTCGAGTATTTAAAAAAAGTTGTTTACAGATGGTATCAAAACAACAACAAAAACCTATTTACTTGGACGCACACTTCCCACCCCTCACTCATCCCCCAGGCTTTTTAATCTCTTACACCTACCCAGCTTTAAACTAGATGATTTTCTTGCACCTGGCAATATGAGACTTCACACACATCACCTCCTACTCTCTGAGTTACTCTGGCTTGAACCTCAGGTTTATAAAGTCCCTCTGAGCTTGACTAGTGGAATTTCCAATGGCTTCACTTACACATTTTGAAGTCAGTCCGCTACTGAGCGCCTGAACTACAGAATCATTTTGGTAATACTAGAGGTCCTGGTAGATGCAGGACATTTATTCTGATAAATTACATGGGTCCCCTCCCCACCCTGCCTGTAATACACTGAGGCATAAGAGCTCCTTGCCAGTCCCACAGTTAGTGACCAGTCAGTATATTATGGACCCAAACAGCAGTTTTATTCCACCAGCTCACATTCCCATGTTTTCAGCAACTCGAGCCCCTCTGAAACGGGTATCTGCAACTCCCATCTCTATCACAGAAGCCCTGATCTCTGCGACCACTCACACGCAAGAGACAATAAAAACTAAAACTTCTAAAAACTTGAACTAAAAGGAGTCAAATCTTCTCCCTCCCCAACTACCGCAGAGAGGACAGCTGACAAAGATAGAACCATGATTTTTTTTTTTTTAAACACTAGATAAATTGTGTCATTATTGGCAAAAAAGATCTGAAAAAAGTGTATCAAAAATGCTCAATTTGAAGGAGTCACAGAAAATGGTCTTACTCCAGGCAACCCATGCCTCAAAATACACTTACACTCACAAATGCCTTTAGAGATGTCCACCATCTTAATCTCCTGTGTAGAAACCGCATCAGCAGTATCGCTATGCACCCGAATGAGAAATGCAGTGAACATAAGCAATTTTTGACACCCAGCTGTTGGGTGCAAGGAGATTCAGTGAGCTGCGACGGGTTAATTGCGTTTAAACATTGGCGTCTCTTCAATATGATGAAAAGATGTAAGAAGGGGAATGGAGCTGTTCACTCCTTTTAAGCAGCCGGTCAGGAGGGTGGAGGCTTCTTACAGTGAAGAGTGCTGTGTCCTTGAAAACGGATTAAAATCCTCAATGTAGCAGGTAACAATGTGGTTGGTTTTCTGAGTTCTAGAAAGACAATTGATGCTGGTTTGTGTTTACTGCTTGCTGGATCTTCCAGAGGGAAAAGAGGGATTTAGGGGCAGGCACAGGGAGTAGGGGAAGAAAATGAGTATCTGTCTTTAACATGCAGGTCATATAAAGTTTTTTTTTTTCTGGTTTGTTTTCCTTTTTCTCTCTTTTCCAACTGGAGAAATGGCAACACATACATGGCTTCCAGTTTTTTATAGTGAAGAATTCCCATGGGTAGCACTGCAAAGACAGGAAGACAAGACATATTTGTGATTTTTGTTTTTCAAATTGCCCCTCTCCTAACCCCTCTGCACATAGGATGAGACTTATTTGTTTGATGGCCAGCAAGGGACATGTAAATAGCACCTTGTGCTTCTATAGTATTGTTCAAAGCACTTTACAACCACTAACCCTCGGTGTCCCTCTGAGGTATGGTGCTATCACACACATTTTACAAGTAGGGAAATAGGCACAGAGAATGCGTGAAGTAGGTTGTGCAAAGACATGAGACGGATCTTGAGTAACCAGCATAGAAGTAAGTCCCTGCTCAATAGAGCTGGCTTGTATAACGTAGGGCTTATGAACTCACCTGGTATTCTCATTCCTGCTGATCCTCGTTGCTAGCACTGGGGGTTCGACTCCTGATCTGACTTCGTAACTGTTCTATTAGCTCTGGATTCTGCTGCTGCATCTGCTGAGCAAACTGTTGACCTCTGAAGGAGAGAAAGCGACACATCTAATCAATTGGTCTCATCACGCATGTCAGGCCGGGTGACCAGATGTCCCGATTATATAGGGACAGTCCCTATATTTGGGGCTCTCTCTGATATAGGTGCCTATTATCCCCGTCCCGATTTCTGACACTTACTAACTGATCACGCTAACGTCAGGGCAGTTTGGAGCACAGAGAAGTCTAGCACTGCAACCAGGGGATACTAAGTTCCCCATGGCACAAGAGACACCCACTGTTCTATTTAAGAAAAGAAGTTGGGGTATAGTATCAGAGGGGTAACCGTGTTAGTCTGAATCTGTAAAAAGCAACAGAGGGTCCTGTGGCACCTTTAAGACTAACAGAAGTATTGGGAGCATAAGCTTTCGTGGGTAAGAACCTCACTTCTTCAGATGCAGACTTGCATCTGAAGAAGTGAGGTTTTTACCCACGAAAGCTTATGCTCCCAATACTTCTGTTAGTCTTAAAGGTGCCACAGGACCCCAAGTTGGGGTATGTTACTGAAAGGCAGGGGGCGAGACTAAAGTTTTCTGGAAGGTGCTTGGTTGTAAATGAAGCTTTGACTTTTGATCAAGAAGACTGAAATGCATCTATTGACTATTCAAAGAGGTGGAAAAAAGTCATTCGACTTACGCTTGGATAAGGCTGGCAAGGTCGTTCGGGGAAGGGCTGGCTCCTGCTGCTCCCATAGGATTCTGACCACCTGAAATCATCCCAGACATTCTGCAAAGAAATATTTATTGCTCAGAATAAAGAGAGATGGAGATTTCATTTACTACAAGTTTTTTGGTAGGCACAAAAGTTACTTTTTTTTGAAAGGCAGCACAAAGCATGTCAGTTTCATGATTAATGAGGAAAAGATTTGGCTTGCTAGAATTAAATTTAAATTAAGGCGCTCCTACAATTAGTGTGAAGAGCCAGAGTTTCTTATGGGATTAAGCGTAATCCAATCCCTCCCTCCTCAGTTCTATTGCTGAATGCTTGGCCAGACATTCAGGAGAATCGTACTGAAACCCCTGCCGCTTGCCTTCTGACCTTTAAGGTCAAAAAGCTACATACAGTAGAACCTCTCTAATTCACCATTTGTTTATTAATTTCATCAGCTGCAGTTTCATTTTAATTTAATTGATGTTATCAACAGCACAATAGCAAGTGGGCTGTAGTATAGATATTGTAAAGATCTTAGTAATAATGGGCCTTGCTACAGTATCTGCTATTGTTGTCTTGAGAGATGTGAAGATTCTGCCTTGTGCATGCATGGTTTATACAGGAGGTTCTAATGCATTAAGAGATCTGCTCACTGTGGGTCTTCAAGTCAGATCTGGGGACACCGGAAGGCCAAAGGTGTTTCAACTCATGTAAGACAGAGGGACTATGTGCGTGCAAGATGGATCTTATCCTGCCTTTTGTGTCGTTAACAAAATTGGCAGTTCAGTTCCAACTGCAGAGCCTCTATTCAGAGTGATGATGGAAGAGGCAGAAAGAACCAATTGCATATGGTGACACCAGATCTTTGGCTTGTAAGCCAAGCCAATGGGATCAGGAAGTCAGAATAAATTATAGCGTCACCAGAAATCCGTTAGAGTACCCCATTTCTAACTGTAATTGTGCTTTAAAGTGGATAAACAGAAGAGTCACAAAGGCTTATCTATGTATTTTATGGCCTGACAGTATGTGAGCACCTCACAAACACTCATGAATTTGTGCTCACAGCCCTCCTGCAATGCAGGAAAGTATCCCCATTTCACAGACGAGGAATGAGACAGAGGTCAAGTGACTCTCCAGTGACGCAGGAAATCTATGGCAGAGCCATGAATCAAACCCTGAGTTCCCGAGCCCCAGCTCAGTGTGGTAACTCCAGGCCACCTTCCCTCCCCTTTCTGCACATCTTTACTATACAAGTCCTTAGCATGTCAAGCCACGATGAACACAACAGGTTCACAGAACAAAATAACGTGTTGCTTTAAATGCCTTCATACACATTTATGAGCCCAGGACCCACCAGAACCTCACTTCAGCCGTACCCCAACAGCCAACCAAAGCACAAAGTCAAATGAGTGATTCAAAGAAGAAATACGAGACGGTATCGAACTTACAGCTGTTGTACTTGTGGATTGTTCATGAGGTTCGATGCCTATTTAAAAAGAAAAAGATTACATCCTATTTAAGAAGTGCCTGCGTGGATATACAGATGTCGTGCCATTCAACTCCACAGAGTGAAGGCAGCGACACTAAGGTATACTCATAGGAAGAGTAGCGACAAGAGAAACACAGTACAACACACAAGACAAGGCTGATCATGCAGAGCAGGGAGCCTCTATCACATCCTCACATCTCACACTGAAAAGCCTGTAAGTAACTGGCTCTTCAGCTTTAATTCAGTCTCCTCAAAGCAATCCTTTGATGAATGAAATGAAAACAGATCTGCTAGTGAAATGTCTGAACTCCCAAGGCCACGCATCAATACATTTCGTTCCTTACATCCAAATACACAGACAAGATGCAAGCTGGCTGGGATCTAATGTGTGCAAATTTACCATGCTCATGAAGCCTGGGTTATTCAGCAATCCAGCTAAATCAAATCCTCCTGTGCCTCCAGTCTGCAAGGAGGAAACCAAATATAAATGTAGACAGGCACAATAACAACATCGACCTGCCTCCAGTACAGTTCACAGCAGGCTGCAATTAACCTAAAGGTGTATGTCTTTAAACAGAACATCGCTACAGCTGCAAATCATTCTGTACAAAGATAAGAGCGACTGTTGCTTAAGGTTGTTCATTTATACTCTTGCCATAAGGGCCTAATTCTCATTTGCACTGAAGACCAGTGTAAAGGGCCCTTAGTGGAAATGAGAATCAGTCAAACTCTAAATACTCTGGCCTGAAAACTGAGTGTGATCAAGGATATTTTTCCCTCCGAAGTTTGTCCCTTTTTAAAAGGCCATCAAGATAAGAAAACATACTTCAAAGATCTCCTTCCTTCCCACTAGTAAGAACTAATGAACACAGAGTTTCATGGTTAAAGTGCAATAAGAGAGTAAACATTATTTAGGGCTGTGAAACTCCGCTTTTTAGTTTCACTCTTTCTAGGCATTTTCCAGATAAGCCCAGTGCTGCTGTGTTTGGGTTCACAGCGCTGCAGGGAAGTTATTCTAACTGGATTTTAATTGTGTTATAAACTGCCTTTTCCCCTACTCCTCCCCACCATTACCACCTTATACGGTACACCTATATTCCAGACTTAACCCAAGTTAACAACGCCCTGTCAGATACTGAGAGACGTTAATGTAGCAGTTACAGCTGGTCAGTAACACTCTGAAGTAGCACAAAGACGACATTTATTTTTCTCCCCCCAACCCAGCATAATTCTTGGCTTGGCCCTCAAACAGAATGGGAAAAAAAACTTACTGGACTAGGGGTTTCTTTCATTTTCTGTTCGGCTATTTTAAGGTTTGATTTGTACGTTTCGTTGTCTGGATCCAACTCCAGGGCTTTTTTATAGTAAATGACAGCTTCTGCGTGTTTGTTTAAACTGGAGAGGGCTAAGCTATTGAGAGGGGACATAAAATAAAGGACCGTTATAGAAGGTTACATATCAAAGATCCACAAACCATTAAGCACTGGATATTCCCTAGTTAGCATTCTGAAGTAGAGCACCACTACCAGTATCATTACCACAGGACTTGCCATTCATTTTGAAGTCAACACCTTTATAAAAAACCAGTTGCCAGTACCTACCCCATTCTGCCATAAGCTTTGCTGTAGTTCGGATCAATGCCGATCGCTCTTTCACAGTCTCTGACGGCTCCAGCATAGTTTCCTAATTTACTGTAAGCCGCAGCCCTGGAGAGAGTGGAGAAAGCAATGCACAGGAAGCTTATTAGGTCTGAATATGCCAATCAAAGTCACCCTTCATGCTCCCTCTTCAGCGCCCAAGGGAAGGTTTAAACTTAAAACCTGACTTCAGCTCAGATTCTAACTTGGGTAACAACCTACTGCCATCCTAAGCTCCCTCTGTAGTTTCAGGTGAATGCACTATCCTCCTCCTTCATTTTCTCTCCCAAACATATCATGGAGCATGGCTCCGCCCCTGCGCTGTCTCAGAGGTGGCTGATGAGTGAAGGAGACGTGTCTACTAGTTTGTAGATCTGTTCAAATTGGTATTGTTCAGGATGGAAATTGATCTCTTAATACAAGATATCACAGCTCTATGCCTTGATTTCTCAGGTCAAAATAACGTTTATGCTCTTCCCCCGCCCCCAGTCTTCTCCCCCTCCCCGCCCCCCATCACGCACATACACAGGTGGAGGCAAAAATATATATATATAAATACTGGAATATGCTTGTTCATGCCTCAATCCTGCAACTTCTATTGAAAGTAATCAGCACCTCAAACTCAAGCCCTCAATGGTCACATGATACAGGCAAAATTCAGGAGGGGAAGCCAGCTTATGAAATGATTTTTCCAGAGAGTTGGACATGCATTGAGGCTAATAATAGGTTAATTACATGGCCATTTGTATACATGCAAACATAACTGTAAGTATAAGTTGGGCACGCAGGCTCTGAGCCAAGTGAATGGGTGTCTTTCCATTGATTCCAATGAACATTAGATCAGCATTTTGTGCACACAACTGCATGCTGAATTCCTTGAAAACCAGGCCTTCAATCCTCAACCTCTGAAAGATCAGATCTTGTTTTGCTGCTTCGTCCATTATCAACACAATCCTTCCAAATCTGTGCTGTCTGCCGCAGCTACAAAGGGGTTTTCGAGGAGAGCCAGACAGTGTTACTTGGTATCCATATATCTCATCAAGTGCTTAATAGGACAGGGATATGGAAAACAGCCCTACCTAGAGATGCCAGTGCCACAAGGCAGGCAGAAGTCAAAGGAAAACACGTCAGCACAAGTTTACAAAAGACAAAGGACAAACAATAAATTAAGAACAGTCTGATAAGGTTCAAATCAGGAGTCTGACCATGCGAGGGCCCCATAAACAATGAACAATGAGGCAAGGCTCAAAATACAAGAATGTGAATATAAAAACCCGCAGAGAAAGCGTTAACTGTCAGTACCTGTTGCAAAAATATACTGCATTTGATGGATTTAATTCAATTGCTTTTGCGTAGAAAGACACAGCACTTTCAAAGTTTTCTGCCTTCATTTGTTCATTACCTAAAGGGAAAAACAAAAGTCTCTGTAACAGGTCAAACAGATGAAGCAATTAGACCAATGGGCCGGGGTCTCAATTCTTCTTGGCCTCTGCTTAAAAAATAATGCAAAAAGGAGCACGTAGATATGCTGAAAACTCCACCCTTCTGCACATTCCTTAGAACAGAGGTTCTCAACCTTTTTCTTTCTGCGGTCCCCCAAACATGCTATAAAAACTCCACAGCCTACCTGTGCTACACCAACTGTGTTCTGCATATAAAAGCTAGAGCCAGCATTGGGGGTAGCAAGAAGGGCAACTGCCTGGGGCCCCAGGTCACAGGGCGCCCAGTGAAGCTAAGTCGCTCAGGGGCTTGGGCAGCACGGCTTCAGCTTTCTGCTCTGGGCCCCAGTGAATCTGATGCTGGCCCTGCTCGGCAGACCCCCTGAAACCTGCTCACAGCCCCCCGGGGGGCCTCGGCCACCTGGCTGAGAACTGCTGCCTCAGAATATGTGCAACTGGGAGATCTGCTCAGCAAACAGTGCAGGGAGAAGTCTCCAGCAAGGAAACTGTAGGTCTTTTGGCATTATTGGGCTTCCAAGCTAACCACGGCCATTTCAGAAGGGATCCTGCAGGCTCCCTCATTAATTTCCCTTCAGCATCTTTCAAGCCCACAGTCGCCATAACAGCTTTCAGTCTCCATCCCCAGATTCACTGAGCCACGCAGCACTGCTCTAACTGGCCACTAGGGGTGCTGCAGAGTGGGGAGAGTTTCGCTTTCTTCCAGGATGAGCATGCGGTCTTAACATTGCCGGGGAAAAGGGTTACAGTCGAGAAGAAAACTGTGCGCATCTTTGCCATGTTCCAGTCAACGTGTTCTTTTCCAGGATGCAATGATCAGAGCGAACGCTAACGGGGTCTCCTAGCTAGATTCCAACTGGAGCCACTACATTCTGCCACCTAAATACACTTCTGCAGTTTTAGTTGAACATAGGATTCTGCCCCTCCTGCTTGAGAGCCTGCTGAGGAAATGTCAGATGCCCATGCAGAGGGTGCTGCCTTTAGGTGGTGGAAGCAGTTCCTATACATACAGTCTGCACCCTTCTGCTTCAGCAGCACTCTGGGGAACTAGCAAGACAAAGGCATGCTCTTTCATCGGAGCATAAAAACTGGTGAATCGCCCACACGGGTGGAGCATTCTCTGACCCCCCAAGGGTATACACAGAGATGAACCCGTTCTTAATTCCACCCCACTGCTCCTAATTACATCGCCCCTCACAATTCCTCTTCCTTCTTGCTGCATAGACCTTCAGATACTTTTTGAGTTAAGCCTGCCTGCCTCCTTCGTTGTTAGTTGCCTATGCTGTATATACCATGTTATCTTTCCCCTGTCAATATACCAGCCCAGTATGTGGTTACCTTCAGTCTTAAGTCTTTCAGCTTCAGCCATGTCTTCTTCGGAGGGGGTGACTGGCTCAGAATTTGTTATGACGTAATGAGGCTCCTTATAAGATCAAAGAAGAATAAGAAAGCTGTGCTTTATCATTGGCAATTACTATAAACCAGTGCTCTAATTTCCCTGACACTGCATCTTTAAGAGTTAAATGCTTCCAGCTTTTGACTCCCCCAACGGGGCGACACAGCTGTGAAACTAAGCACCATGGGGAGCTTTCCACTGTTTTAGCTGAAATCTCAGATCTATAATATTATTAATAAATACTTTGAGCTTAGACAATGATTTTCATTAGTAGATCAGAGAAGTCTGTAGGACACAAACCTTTCCTGTAGCAGCTTCGAAAATTTCAGGGAGCGTTTGAGACACAACCAGATCTTGGTCTTCCATGGATACTCCAAAAGCGGTCTCCAGGCATTGGATAGCAACTGGGTGGGAAGGAAGGTGGGCATTTAACATTCCCCACATCCTCTAAACACCTGTTTGTGTCATTCCCTCCCTCCAGTGGAGTCTGAATTTATGAAGATATCAGAAATATAAATGTATATGAAGCACATTACATATTGGGGCATAATCTAGCTATGGAGTGGTAGTGTGGAACAGTTGAGAGTGCCTAGGACTATGAGGTTTTATTCCCAGATCTGCTGCTAGGCGTGAGAGACACCTAGGGCAAATCACTTCCCCTCTCTGCCTATTTCCCAGTCTGTAAAATAGGGACATTAAGTCCCTTTCAAGGATATTGCAAGGATTAATGTTTGCTAAAGTGTTTAGGGAGGGGCCCTTCAATGAAAGGAGCTACGGAAGCAAAAGTATGACAAAGAAATCATTTAGAAGGGCAAAGTTATTTTAGGACAGGTTGCCAATCAGAAGAGAAACATGGAACCACAAGAGAAAAAAACCCCATTTAGAAATAAAGAGAATTGCAAAGTTTACAAGGTATGTGAACACAAAAGTAACCCTAATGGAGTTGCGGTTGTGTAAGCAAAACATTTCTAGCTAGGTACTCATATGGCCCCATCCCTGTAGTATCTGACAGCCTCAGAAACAAACGAATTTATCCATACGTCTGTGAAAGAACGATCCCAGTTTTATAAATGGAGAAACTGAGGCATGGAGCGATTTAGTAACTTGTCCAAGGTCACCTAGGGAGTCTATGGCAAGGCTAAGAATTGAACCCCAATCTCCTGGATCCCAGTCCAGTACCTTAGCCACAAAAGGCCATCTCTCCTTACATCAAGGATAACACCGTGTTGATTAGAGCATCTGAAACCTCATGCACAAGCCATTAGCTGTTGAGCACAAAGCAGATTCTAAAGGATCAGAAGACTGCAGCAGTCCTTTGGCTACAGTGGCAGGCAGGTGCTGGAATTAACATTATCTTGCTGAAGCTGGCACAGTACCTTACATGCCGGTGTTTTCCCAACACACCTTAATGGAGATGTGCAAACCTCGGCTCCAAAGACAGAGCTTCTAGAGTGAGTCACAAGGGCAACCTCCCCATAGTCTCAGATGACTTTAGGGAGGAAAAAAATCAATATTGCCCACAGATGGCAAAGCAGATCTACACTCCTGCAAGCATACGCAGCATCTGAAGTGCTGAATTATCATTTGCATTGTTTTAAAAAACTTAAATGCAGGGGGTTAATTGCTCCTTACTAGCTCTTTGAGCTGCTTGCTGTAGCCTCTCTGGCTATACACTGGCAATACCAGAGATACAAAACAAAATGGGCAACTCCTCTAACACATGCATCCGAAGAAGTGGGTATTCACCCACGAAAGCTCATGCTCCTACACGTCTGTTAGTCTATAAGGTGCCACAGGACTCTTTGCTGCTTTTACAGATCCAGACTAACACGGATCCCCCTCTGATACTCCTCTAACACTGGCTCCTGCCCGCCTCTTTCACATGTCATTACCTACCAACGTTCCCAGTCCTGGGTCAAGGTGGGTGCATTAAGGACAGACCTAAGGACATGCTGGAAGAGTTCAGCCTAGCAGAGCCCCTCTACCTTGTACCTTTATATACACAGCATCCCGCACTTGAAATAATTTTTCCATGCTTCAAGGAACCTTCTCTACTTCTCCTTTGCCTACAACGGTCACTCCCTATCCTGGCTCTGGCTGCACCCTCTCTTTCAACTGGTCTCTGTGTGTGCTGCATTTGGGTGAAGGGCCATATGCTCCTATCGCTGGCACAGCCCTCCCATAGTAATACCCAGGGTCGCCCACGGGGAAGGTTCTTAACATCAGGGTTGGAAAGCTTCCAACAAGTATAAGGCATTCATTTTTAGCATTGCATTGTACTATCAGAAGCTCCCTGATCTCTCAGTCTTGCAGAGCATTCTGAGACTTAGGGCTTTGTCTACACAGTGGGATAATGTGCACCATGGGGTGGGATTTCTAAAGCGCACTAAAGTGTCGTGCATTAATTGGTCCGTGTACACCTTGCTGGTGAGCAACAAATATATTAAAGCACACTAGGAAACATTCAGTGCACACCTGCAGGTTCTACACGGACCTGTGAATGCCCAGCACATTAGCGCACTTTAGAAATCACACTTCCATAGGACGTATTGCCCCCCGCAGACAAGCCCTTATCTAAGCCCCAACATAGCAAGTCTCAGACTTTGGATCAGTGTAAATTTCAATTGCCATCTATATACATATAGATAGATTGCGTTCCTCGGTTAGCCTGTGCTTCTCCTGGAAGAGGCTAGCAGGAAAGTTGTTCTCTTGTCTGGCTGCTTAACATTTTGGGTTCCCTTCTCACTAAGATTTCACTTCATCGATTAGGAAGGCTTAGGCACTACAGAACCACAGGAATTGTACAGCTGAACGGGAGGCAGGTAGTAAGGACTGATCTGCTTGGGTTCCCCAAGAGCCCTGGAGCAAACCTCTGCTCCAGAAGACATGAACAGGGAAGACATCCACCCACTTACCTTCTAAGCTCTCCTGGGCATCAGGAGAGAGACCCCCATTCTGTAGCTGGTCATGTAGGAACTGGATGATGGAGTATGCCAGGCGCCTCTTGTCAGCCATTTCGTCTCCCCGTCAGAACTTTTTGCTCTGATGTCTCTTAACAAAAAAATTTACAGAAAAAAAAGGGTTCAATTTAATGAGCAACAGGGCAAACAGTGAGGTTCTACTAAGTAAAATACAGCTATCCATATGGAGGGGAAGGATGGCCCACTGGTTAGGGCACTAGCCTACAATTCAAGCCTTCAATTCCCAGTTCTGCCAGAGACTCCCTGTGTGAGCCCAGGCAAGTCACTTCAGCTCTCTGCCTCAGTTTCCCACCTGTGAAATGGGGATAACAGCACTGCCCTGCCTCACAAGGGTGCTGTGAGGCACTCAGATACTAGGGTGATGTGGGCCACATAAGTACCTTTGAAACACCGGTCAAGACAGAAGACACTGAGCACTTGAAAATCTAGCACAACCCCCTACTCAGAGCATATACAACCATTTCAGAGAGGGGAAACTGAGCCCAAGAGGCAAAGTGATTTGCCCAACATTAATATCAGAGCTGGAAAAAGAATTCAGGGATACCCCACTGCCAGTCCTGTGCCAGTCCACTAGCTTCCTACCATGCTCTGGGTATTTTTGGCTCCTATGCAACTTGACCAGGTTAACAATAAAAGAAACTTAGTGCAGAGTCAGAAGACGTTCTGAACAGGTGATTGGGTTCAGTTAGCAGGGGAGCGGGTAAAGATTCAATTAAACTTCGCAGAGTCTAAATTTCAATGAGACACCTGAAAAGCACAGATCAGAACTGAGTGGGACAAGTTATCACTGCTGATCTCAAAAGTGGGTGGGAAATGGGGATAAAGGTCTTATGTCAAGCTCATACCATGACTTGGGATCACACCCATCAATGACAACTGACACCAGTCGTGTAGCACAAGGACCAATTTGACCGTGAGACACTAAATGGAAAACCCTTCTGCCCAGATGGACAGTAAAAAGGTTCCACAAGACACTTACCACCACATGGAGACGAGCCTGTTTGCTGGATAATACTTATAGTCATTCTACTGTTGCATGTGTGATTTTAGTGCTTGAGAGTCCTGGGGACTGAAGTCCTCTATCCACATAAGATAGACACAGCATATGCGGCAGCAGGACAAGTTTACCCACATACCCCCAGCCAATGAACCTTAACCCCTATCTAGTTTAATTAGAAACCAATATCATATAATTCATTAAGTTATTCAATCAACAAGATACTCCCACCCACATAAGCTCTACCTGTTTCTCAGCACAGAGAAACTCTGATCAGTCTCACACTGAATGGAATTAAACGAACGCATGTCCAGAGAAATAAAATAAATGGGTTCTGTTAAATCATTTCACAACTGTATAAATGCAGGCATCAGTAGGGCTCATTTATTGGGAGGAAAAAGTTTCTATCCTTCCTTAAACTTAGAATAGTATGTCCTGGGGCAGAAAACCCTGATCCATACAACAGCCACGTAAGATGGCAAGCGACCAAAACATACTTCAAGTCTTAGACGGAAAGTGTCTTTATAAGGACACTGGGTGCTTACTGCACAGAACAACAGTTACCAGAAAGATTCACAACTATTTATGTGCCTGCCAGATGGAAACTACTGAAAATGATTAGAATCTCCTCCACAAGCAAAGAAAAACACACAGATATCCCAATCAAAATCTTCAGTACCATTACCTATCAATTCTCCATGGACAGTTCAGGTGAGTAACTATTAACCCACAACTTCTCCTCCTTCCTGAAACTTGGGGCCAGTCTATAAATCAGATGGCACATCAGACCATTTTACAGGGCCAATCATCCATAAATTTAGCAATTTCCCTAAGTCTTGTGTGAGTGCATGCATGTGTGAGGGGGAGAGGAGTGAACTTAACAGGTAATGATCAAGTGATCTCTCTCCTGCCATCCATCAACACCCTCTGACAAACAGAGGCTAGGGACACCATTCCTTACCCATCCTGGCTAATAGCCATTAATAGACTTAACCTCCATGAATTTATCCAGTTCTCTTTTAAACCCTGTTATAGTCCTAGCCTTCACAACCTCCTCTGGCAAGAAGTTCCACAAGTTGACTGCGTGCTGTGTGAAGAAGAACTTCCTTTTATTTGTTTTAAACCTGCTGCCCATTAATTTCATTTGATGACCCCTAGTTCTTATATTATGGGAACAAGTAAATAACTTTTCCTTATTCACTTTCTCCACACCACTCATGATTTTATATACCTCTATCATATCCCCCCTTAGTCTCCTCTTTTCCAAGCTGAAAAGTCCTGGCCTCTTTCCAGAGTCACCACTGCTATTTCAATACAAGGTAGCCACCCTTGCTTTTAATCAAATTTAAGAATATATAAGGCTATCCCCAATGCCCAGGAACTCATGCAGAGATATACTTTTTTCAAAGGCCATGTCTACACTATAGACTTCTGCCAGAATAGCTATGTTGGTCAGAGGTGCGATCTTTGACCAGTGTACTGGAAGAAGCCGCTAAGACAGATATGGTTATACTGCCATAACTGCACGTTTACTGGTTTTGTTTGAGTGTATGTGGAATAAGCTAGATCAGTAAAAATGTTCTTTGCCAGTATAAGCTGTGTCACACTAGGAGCGCTTTGCTGGTATAGTATAGTTTAGACATGGCTTAAAGCTTGCTCACAGTTTTTGTATTGGTATAACTGTGTTGGTTCAGGATGTGATTTCTGGGCCAATATTGTAGTTATACTAGTACCAACCATAGTGAGGATAGTTATACTGGTATAAATATGCTTCTATTGGTAAAGCTTATTCCCCTCTCCATATAAGATTGGGGCTAGGTCTACACTACCCGCCTGAATCGGCGGGTAGAAATCGATCTCTCGGGGATCGAATTATCGCATCTCGTTGGGACGCGACAATCGATCCCCGAATCGACACTCTTACTCCACCAGCAGAGGTAGGAGTAAGCACCGTCGACGGGGAGCCGCAGAGGTCAATTTTGCCGCCGTCCTCACAGCGGGGTAAGTCGGCTCCAATACGCCGAATTCAGCTACGCTATTCGCGTAGCTGAATTTGCGTATCTTAAATCGACCCCCCTCTGTAGTGAAGACCTACCCTAAGCTGCAATGGTAGAAGCATATTTATACTGGTATAACTATGCCCACAATAGGTGGCTGTACTGATTTAGCTACAGGGGTGTAGTTAAGGCAGCACACCTTCGGTGTGCAGACAAAGCCGAAGAGTTTTCTAGAGACACTACAGTGATGGGTGCAAGACAGGAGCTGTGCAACGCATCACAGCTTCCACAGTCGCTTTTGCTGTCAAGAAAACAGACTCAGCTGCCAGCCGTTATTTAAACCCGACCCACCGAAAGCCCCAGGCCAGCAGCTGCTTTCTGAGAACAGCTCGTCTGGGAAACAGGAGTCCCATGGCCGTTTCAATAACCGATATCCCGCGCCAGCCCGCCCCCCC
>NW_020664545.1:3810666-3834633 GCF_002925995.2 Terrapene triunguis
AACTAGGAAGAGTGGGATGAAATTGGATGGGAAACAGAGACAGAATGTCAGGAAAAATCTGCCTGATGGTGAGTTTGGCAGTGGGATGGTTTCCAAGAGGAGCTGCTGGAAGCCCCACTAGTTGTGATTTTTAAAAGCAACACTTAAGACTTTGAAGTTGCCTGTTGCTGCAGTATCTGGACAGAGGGCTCGACAGTGTGCTGTAGGAAACAACCAGGCATCGGCCGAAAGATGATTGGGGGACCAGGGCTTTTCCATCTCTAGCTTCTATGATCAGATGTGGGATGGGCACACGTGGGTGTGAGCTCCCTTCTCTGTGTAAACAATGTATTTCTTTTTAGAACTACAGTTAAAATGCTGTGGAAAAAATAACACCGTGTTTATAAATGAAGCTGGCCTCAGGGTAACACCTGTTTATTCTCAATGGTGCATAAATCAGACAACCTTCCCTGCTTGCAGTATCTTTTTTCCCTAGTCTGACCACCAGTGGTGCAAGGGAAGTGTCATGAGTTTGCACCCTCCTTCTCTGATTTTTCCAGACACAAAAAAAAAGTGTGTGTGGGAGATTCCTTACTAAGCAGAAATGGTGTTAACATCTGCAGACCTGTCAGCCCTTTCCGGGCACACCCGAATTCTCTGTTCAACAGAGAATTCTCATGGTGGATCTGTGGGGATAGCAGTGCCCTGCTGCGGGGTTTTGTTGTTCAGGGCTGCACAGAAGTGGTGGTAAGGGATATGCTCCCTGCCTTTGCCTTCTGAAGTGGAAATGGGCAAGGAGAACACAGGCGGTGGACACGGAGGCTTTGAGAAGCATCCATGCTAGAACTGCATTGTTTTAACATGTGATTATTTGGGGGTTTTTTAGTCTGTCTCAAAAGACCTTCCTAGCAATTAAACAATTAAAAAAATCAGAGTTTGGAGCACCTCCCCAAACCAAAGCACCTCCCCCTACCCTGTTATCTTTGGCCAAAATCCAACCCTGCTGGACTTTATCAAATCCCTGAGTTGCAAAACGCCCAGGTTCTTTGTATGATGCAGCTTCCAGCATTGATTGCTCCAGTGAGGAGTTACAGTAATGAGGTTTGCTGCGGGAGGTGTAGCCCTTGAGGTAGATCCAGCGCCCACAACAAAGTCGCTGGGATCTCTAGGAGGGGAGCACTAGGTACTCTGACTGCTAGGTGCCTTGCTGGCATGACACTGGTGTTCTCCATGCCAGTTCTGCGGTGATAGCTGGGTGCATCCTTCCCAGCCCACGCTGACCTGAGGGAGAGTCCCAGGGCCCAATCCTGAACCCCCGAGTTCCTGGGAGTGGCAAACGGGATGTGTAGGTATTTCCTGATTACCCAGCAGTGCTCTGTCTAATCCTGTCTCTCCGGTTAAGCAGACAGCAGTGGTTGTGTATAGGGCAGCATCTTTTAACAGGGACACGTTGTCTGGCCTCCACAGCGTCATAGGATTTCCCCTAGAACTAGGGCTTGAATTCTAGTGCTCATGAAAAATGGGAGACAGATGGCACCGGTCAGAGCCAGGAGTTAGATGGGCAACCGCTGTGCGAGCTTCCCCACACCACTCTGCCTGTGTGTCATGGCAGGCTGGGTGCCAAGGGTCAGGTGTCACCAACGCCCTACATAGTATTGCCAAACAGAGCCATATGATGCTTTCCGGAGCAGTCAGAAGCCAAGATCTTTGCCTCAAGGAACTTGCAAGGTAGCGTTGACACACAGATCTGGCTCTGAGACCAGGAGGCTCAACAGAGACCTCAAGGACTGAATGAGCTGCGGCGGATCGAATTCTGTGCTAGAAGGGGTTGTTCCGGGTGAGGTGTGGGACGTGCCCGTGGGAGCAGCTTGCCTTGTCCCCACTTGGGCTATGTGTCAGGCTCCAGACTGTGAAACCGGCACCTACTTCAGACACTAACCCTGTAGCGCTCCGGGGCCCTTGCTGCAGCCTGAGCTCCTGGCTTTGTTGTTTCAGTTCAGAGGAACACGCTGGACTTCCCCCAGCACGTCTCCCCTCGCAAAGATATCCGCACGGCGAGCACGGAGGCGGACAAAAAGCTCTCGGATTTCGACGTGGAGATGAGCATGAGGCAGGACGTGTACCAGAGGATCGTCTGGCTCCAGGTTCAGAGGAAGGGGGGGGAGGATAACCTGAGTAGACGACAGGCCCAGCATCCCAACAGGGAGTGCACAGGGACCTCCCTATAATTTCAATGAGTCCCTCTCCCTACTGTCGGTCCCATTCAGTTTAGAACTAAATCACAATGTGAGGGCAATATCGTCTAGTAGTTAGAGCAAGAGACTGGGGAATTGGGACTTCTGGGATCTAGTCTCAGCTCTGACTCACTGTGTGACCTTGAGCAAGTCCCGGCCCTTTGTTGTGCCTCAGTTTCCCCATCTTTAAAATGAGGCTGGTGACCTTGACCTACATCCCATGGAGGCTCAGCGTTGGCTAATGATTTGTAATGTGGCTTTGGGATCCGTGGGGACCAGCCTCTTGAATCTAACCCTTCTAGGGGGGTGTTTTCCTCTAGTTTGGGGTCCGCAGACATTGAAACAGGCCGTGCGTAGGACCTACACAAATAACTTGCTGTGGCTGTGTCGCAGCTGTAGATTAGCAAACCCCACTCCCTGCACTGTCGCTCCTTCAGCTCTGGACGCTCCCCCTTTTTGTCTGACAGGAGAAGGCGGAAAGTGCTTCCCTGAGGCCTGAAGCGAAGAGGTATCTAGAGAGGCTGATTAAACTGGGTAAACGAAATGGCCTTCACCTCCCGGAGGAGACGCAGGAGGTGAGACTGTCAATAGTATGGTAAATAGCTGTACAGAGGGGTAACTACGGCTAAAGGAGTGTGATCTCGTGGCTAGACCAGAAGACTGTCAGCCTGGACTCCTGGGTTCTATTCCTGGCTCTATCACTGACTCAGGGCAAGTCAGATTTTCCCTCCTGTAAAGTGGGGATAATACACCTGTCAGCCTGGGGAGCTAATCTCTGTACCCTTTGGGATCCCGGGCTGAAGAGAGCCACAGTAGAACATAGCAGCCTCGGAATGACAGCAGCCCCCAGCCCGAGAGCGATAGTAACGTGAAGTTTGCATGTGGGGGGCAGAGGTTCTGTAAGGGAGCTGCGGAACAGTGAGCAGATTTAGCTTGACTAGGGTAACCCTCCTTTCACGGGCCGCACTGCAGCAGGAAGGGCTAGAGGGAGGTTGGGGGACTTGACAAGCAGGGGAAATGAAATCAGCCGATGGCCGGACGGACCTTAAACACCCACCGCTCCTTGAGCTGGCCACACACAGACGGGCCCGGGGCGTGATGGCCAGGCTTCCAGCAGGCGTGATCAGAGATTGCCTGTCCCAGGTTGAGATCTCTGTGTGTCTGCACAGCCGGCCCTGTTTGGAGAGAAGCCAGTAACAAACACTAAGGGACCGGGTGCGCACAGAACTGACCTCGCACTGCCAACGGCGATGCTCCGCTTCCTCCCCCGGTTTAGTTGGGTCTGACGACGTGTCTGTCTATATTTTTTCAAAAGAAAGTCAAAGCCATTAAGAAAAGGCTGAGCCTGCTCTGCATTGACTTCAACAAGAACCTGAACGAAGACACCACCTACCTGCCCTTCTCCAAGGAGGAACTGGGTAAGGGCTGCTCGCGGTCGGAGGAACCAGGCCTACTGGCGCCTCCAGGAAGATTTGCTTCTCCTGGCGCTAAGTCTCCAGGGATTGGTTCATCCCCCTTCTGTGACGATGACCCGTCTTCTCCGAGCTCGCTCTGTAACTGCCCGATCAAGCGGGAATCTGCCAGTAGAAATAACTGGCAGCTGCTGCTGGCCTGAGCTTGCTTCGGTCCAGGTGAAGCAGCGTGAGAGTTGCCAGTTACACCCAGCCACAAAGCCCCTTTTGGCTGGTGCGCTCGCCGGTTTGCAGGGAAGAAGGTCCTTCCCGTGCTTCCTGATTAAGCCGCCCCAGAGCGCACTGCCTGGGGAGCGGCATGGCCGTGTGGGGGTCTGCAGGTAACCCTCAAAGTCCGTCCGTCTTTGTCTCCTCTCCTCCTCCAGGGGGGCTCCCCGAGGACTTCCTGAACTCCCTGGAGAAGACAGAGGACGGCAAGCTGAAGGTCACCCTGAAGTACCCGCACTATTTCCCCCTCATGAAGAAATGCTACGTGCCTGAGACGAGGAGGAAGGTGGAGGAAATGTTCAACTCCAGGTGCAAGGAGGTAGGTGGATGAAGGTCTTGGGGCAGAACTCCTGAGCATGCAAACCTGTTAGCCTAGAGCACAGCACTGGCTTTCACCCTAAGCCACAGCCTCCCATCCAGGCCACTGACATGGGGACCGAGCGCCAAAGAGTGTTTCCGTATGTAGGTCACCGGTGCCAGCTGTGGCCCGGAGCCCCTTGGTGCCGGCTGGCCAAGGGCACAGGGGAAGCGTCACCCTGGCCCAGATCAGTGGCGACTGCAGGCCACCATCATCTGAGGACAGTTCAGTGGCCCATTTGAAACGAGCGTGGTGGGACTCAGGCCAGGGGCCTGCGCCACCCAACCCGCCATCCCAATGAGCATTCTCAGTGGAGAAGCCAAGGGTTTGAAAGGGTGGTGGAGGCTCTGGCTGGGCTGTCTGGTTTGGGTGGGTCCTAGCCTAGCCTTTAGGCGTGAGGGCACTAACTTGCTGCTGCTTTCCCGGGGTGGCTGCTCTGTTCCACCTTGGCCTTCGTGCCTCCTCTCTGCCCGGCACTTCCAGCTCCACAGGCTGAGCTTTCTTCTCCGTTGCAGGAGAACTGCTTGATCCTCAAGGAGCTGGTGGACCTGCGGGCTCAGAAATCTGACCTCCTGGGCTTCGACACTCACGCTGATTTTGTGCTGGAAATGAACATGGCGAAAACCAGCAAGACCGTGGCTTCCTTCTTAGGTACCGCACCTGGCTTTGGAAGGGGAGGGTCTGGGTTTTCCTGCACATCCTTCTCTCATGCATCTTCCCCCTCTTTGTCTGTCCAGATGAGCTGGCCCAGAAGCTGAAGCCCCTGGGGGAGAAGGAACGGGCTGTGATCCTGGACCTGAAGAAGAAAGAGTGCAAGAAGCGGGACTTGGAGTTTGACGCCCGCATCAACGCCTGGGACATGCGCTACTACATGAACCAGGTGGAGGAGACCAAGTACAGCGTGGACCAGAACCTGCTGAAGGAGTATTTCCCCATGCAGGTGGTCACTGCTGGCCTGCTCGACATCTACCAGGAGCTGCTGGGCCTGAGCTTCCACCCGGAGGAGCACGCCCAGGTCTGGCACGAGGACGTCCAGCTCTACTCGGTGAAGGACATCGCCTCGGGCAAGACCATCGGGCAATTCTACCTGGATTTGTACCCCCGGTGAGTCCCCCGCAACACCAGAGCGAGGGAGACGGGCTTAGGAGCCAGATCCTTGGGGACGGTGGATCTTGTAACCCAGGCACACGGGGGAACCTCCCGCACCCCCTTTGGAGTGACTGGGGAGTCTGTCTGCAGGAGGGTTTTGGGCTCTGGACTCCTTCCCAGTGTGACTATGGAACCGGTTGCCTATGGCTAGTCGGGCAGGGTGTGGCGCTGCCACCTGAGGGCGAGAGTTGTGTTTGTGGCTCTCTCCTTGTGCCATCCATCCCTGGCAGTACGTCAGCACTGCGCGCCTTCCCCTCAGAGCGGCGTTAGCTTTATCCCTGCAGTCAGCAGGGCCTGACTACGAGGTGAGGGCGCATGGTGCTGAGTGGGGTTTCCCACTGTCACCCAGCAGCTCTCCGTTGCGCCTTGCTCTGGGGTGTGTTCCTTGTCCGACACCTCCGTGAGGCCCAGCCCTGGGGTGTTTTCCCCATCCCTTCTGAGCTGCAGTGACAGCCACCCCCACAGCCGCCAGAGAAGTCCTGAATCCCACATCCCTGCAGCCTCCCTCTTCTCTCTGGTGGGTGCCTGACCACCTCCGCTCCCACCAAAGCAGCACAACAAGCGCCGAACATCCAGCTCCCCTATATAACTCATCCTGGGGAGACGGCAGCTGGGGGGCTTTGCCGTCCCAAACCACTTGCTAGGGTCAGCTTGAGATCTGCTGTGTGCTCCTGCAGTGGGATTGGCTCTGTCCCTCGATCCCGATGGAGAAGGAACAGGGGTCCGGTTGGTCCACCCGATCCCAGCGAGCACTTGGCCTGCATGAATCCGTCAGTGCCTTGTAGACGACCCCTGGGCTCTGATAGGCTCTCTAGGTGACGGGGCTGGGCTGGATGTGCTGGTACGTCCGTCTGACAGTCTCCTCCACCCACTCTAGGGAGGGGAAGTACGGGCACGCGGCCTGCTTCGGCCTGCAGCCGGGCTGCCTGCTGCCGGACTCCAGCCGTCAGATCTCCGTCGCTGCCATGGTAGCCAACTTCACCAAGCCCACGCCGGACGCGCCGTCTCTGCTGCAGCATGACGAGGTGGAGACCTACTTCCATGAGTTCGGCCATGTCATGCACCAGCTCTGCTCACAGGTAAGGGCGGGGCCGCATGGGGGCCAGCGGGGCGCTGGCTCCTCCTAGCGCCACAGAATGCTGCAAGGGGAGAAGGGTGGAGCGCTGGCCAGAGCCAGGCAGAGAGCAAGGGGTGCAGACATCCTCCTGCACAGCTCTGCCGGTGCCCCTCGATCCCAACCTGCAGCTCCTCCGATACTCTGCTATCCCACCCAGCTCTGCCCATGAGCCGCAGCCCCCACTTTGCCAATCCATTGCCACACTCATGCGATAACTGACCGTTGTGCCACGCAGTGCGGCGGCTTGGGACAAGCGAACACTCCCGGGGACAAGCCTGAGAGCAGCAAACTCATCTCACTTATGATGGAGGCTCTAAATTCCAATCTCCGTGCTTGCCAAGCCCGATCATTGAATTGTGGGCTTCCAGTGGCCAGCTGGGTTGGCTCATTCCTCACCCCCAGGTGGGCACTGACTGGGACAGGGGGGATCTGTGTCGGTACTCTGTGTCCGCTCCGACTGGGCTGCGTTGTAACAGCGTGTGCGTCTCGTAGGCAGAGTTTGCCATGTTCAGCGGGACCCATGTGGAGCGGGACTTTGTTGAAGCCCCGTCTCAGATGCTGGAGAACTGGGTGTGGGAGAAGGAGCCCCTGGTGCGCATGTCCAAACACTACAAAACCGGCAGCCCCATGCCCGACGAACTGCTGGAGAAGCTCATCCAATCCAGGCAGGCGAACACAGGTAGGAGCCATGGTGCCTTCCCCTCCCGTTGGGGTCGGCCTTGTCTCACCCCTCTGCTGTGCCGGTGGGGGGTGGGGTTGGCGGGGAAGGAACCCACCTGTGATCATTAGCAGTCATGGGGCAGGAGGGGCTGCAGGTCCGGATTGAGGGGCATGAGCGGGGGGCTCAGCACTGGAATAGTGGGAGGTTGCAGGACAGGCTTGGGGAGGTCGTGGCAGAGCTGGGGGCGGGGGGGAAGCAGGCACTCGCAGCCGGTCTCGGCCGGCTGTTACCCACCCGCCGTGGCCTCCCCGCGGAGGCGCTGTCTGGCTCACGCTTTGCCTCCCTCTCCCCTCCTGTGACAGGGCTGTTCAACTTGCGTCAGATCGTCCTGGCAAAGGTGGACCAGGCCCTTCACACCCAGACGAAGGCAGACCCCGTGGAGGAGTACGCCCGGCTGTGCGAGGAGGTGCTGGGCATCCCCGCCACCCCAGGTACCCACCTGGCACTGATGGGCAGGCTGGTTCTACGGGCTCTGGGGAGAGGGGCTGTGGCTGCTCCCGCCCAGTCCACGGTAAAATCTTCTCTCTGAAGATCACGTCAAGGGGAAGGAGCTTTTCTTCTTTTCCTGGCCTCCTGCCTCCGCACGGTCCAGGGCAGACTCTCAAAACGCTCGGTGCCAGCTGGGCGAAAGACCAGCAGAAATCGCTCCCCTGTGCCCCACAGCAGGGGGGCTAGAGCCACTGGCTATTCCCAGCCCCAGCCTATCAAGGCAGCTTTGCCTTGCTCTGCTTGGGCACGTCAGCCACAGTTAGGGCGGCATGTCGAGGAGCGCTGGGCTCGAGGAACGAGCCATTCACTCCATTGGGAGCAGCGTTAAGCGAGTGCCGAGCATGGTGGAAAATCTCTCCTCTCTTTCCCCCCCCCCCCCCCCCCCGGTGATCACAGGGAAGTTGATCTGATGCCTGGGCTGGTAAATTTCCACATCGGGTTTTTGCAGCTTGAATCAAGGATGTCATGGTCCAGTGTGTCTCCCCTCCTCCCCCCGCCCGCTCCTCAGGCAATTGTCTCAGTGCCTGACTCCTGCAGCGCGTCTCTTCAGCGTGTCTGTCTTAATTCCCAAGGTACGAACATGCCGGCCACGTTTGGCCACCTGGCTGGAGGCTACGATGCCCAGTACTATGGCTACCTCTGGAGCGAAGTGTATTCCATGGACATGTTCCACACGCGCTTCAAGCAGGAGGGGATCATGAACTGTAAGGTAATGGAAGCTCCTGTCTGTCTGTCTCCCCAGTGCGTGATAGAAATGCTGCCTGCTGTGGGAATATCGGCCCCGCGGGAGGGGCGAGGTGATCCGCCGGGAGACCCTCCCTGGCTGTGATCAGCCCAGAGCGTGCGGAGGGGGTTAGCACAGGCAGCAGCATTACGGGATGAGAGCTCTCTCCCTCGCTGGTCTCCCATGCCCTGATCCCTCCTCCCCCTCTGTCTCTCTTCCCCCCCCGTCTCCCCCTGCAGGTGGGCATGGATTACAGGAACTACATCCTGCGTCCTGGAGGGTCCGTGGATGCGTGTGACATGTTGAGGAGGTTCCTGGGTCGAGACCCCAAGCAGGATGCCTTCCTGGCCAGTAAAGGACTGAAGGTTGAGTCCAGCTCGCTGCCTTCAGCCTGCTGAAAACCCGCCCGCCGCCCTGTGAGTAGAGCCAGCTCCTGTGTCTGCGAACCCGTCCTCCTGAGCCAGAGAACCAGGCAGCACCAGACTCCTCTGTCGTCCAAACACCCGCCGGGTGGGCTGACACCGCGGCTGCTCTTCGTCCCCAGAGCGAACGTAGGGCCTCCGGCAGAGGGGTTTAGATCCGGCGCTGCCATTTCCCCTCTCTGGAATGACCGGGGCAGGCGGTGCAATCTGTTACCCTTTGGCGCAGCGTGTGTGTGTGTGTGTGTGTTATAAGTAGCCCATACAAATTGGCTTGAAGCTGAAACTTTGCACCCAGAGGGTCTGCACCAGGGCGCAGCTCGAGAGGGGGGTGGGGGGGGGACGTGTTAAAAATTGGATTCACCATTTTAGAAGTGGCACCGTTGTTTAAGAGCTGAGACTTCCCCAGCCCTCAGCTTGTTTTGTGCCCGAAGGTAAAATCACGGCTCTGATCGTAAAACAAACGACTAGAGAGAGAACTAAAGGGCAGGGGGGATTTGGGCTCGGTCTCCTCTCCAGTGGGCAGATTGGAAACCTCCGAATAAACCCGGCTGCGAGGCCAAGATGTAAAAAGCCACGAAGTGCACCTGTGCTATCTTAATAGCCTCGCTCACCCCAAAAGGAATATTCCCCTCCACACTACAAGCCTGCTGGGCGAGTGGGGGGGTTAGTCCCCTCCCGCCCCAGCATCACCACCTGGGTCGAGGAGACTCGGCTCAGAACTTCCCCCGTTTTGTTTTGATCAAAGCAAATGCAATTCCAGCCCATTTCAGAAGGGGCGCCGTCCCCTCTCCTCCTCTTCCTCCCCTAGTGGGTGAGTGTTTCAGAACTGGAAGGGACCCCATCCTGCAAAGGTACCAAGCGCCCTCTTCTGGGCGGTCAATACTTTGCAAGCTCGGATGCTAACAACGCCGGGGGGGCGTCAATATTGTAACATTACCGGGCCGCTGCATCTCCGGTCCAGGAAGCTGGGGCCACAGACACACGACAGCAACGTGGCCCGCAGGGATACAAAGACCTAGGGGCCTAGTGACCTGGCTAGGGATCCTTTAATGTCCACCTGGGGAGCTGGTGAAAGTCAGCTGGCTCAGGGCCCTGTTTGCACTGCAGAGAAACCTGTGTGAGCAGCGACTCCATCCGCCCTCGGGTACGGCCTAGCGCAGAGGCCAGTGCTAGCACCATGTGCCTCCCTCGCTGACTAGCCACTTCTCGCCTGCTTGCAGGCTGTCGTCAGAGGCGTTGGTCTCCCCCTGCAATCCAGGCGTCTGGCGGTGGGTTGCTCAGACCCTTGACTGACTGACGCATCCGTTATGAAATGCTCCATAGGCTGTGGCTGTGAATCAGTCCCTCCTCCCCTGCCCCGAGATGGCTAACCGCTGTCTTCGCTCATTTCGGCAAGGTCCCTTTTTGGTCTAGTGTTTTGCTGTGCTGTGTAAAACCAAGCAGGGACGCGATTCAGCTCCTTCTTGTACAATGATCCAGCTGAGTTGCATCATCTACTCTCCCCCCTGCTTCTCCTCAGGGACGGTAGAAAACCACGGCAGATTCTGGCTAAAACTGTTCTTCCTCCTCCATATCTGAAATTTCATACTTCTTGAGTCCTACTCTTGTATAGTGTAACACTAGATGTAAGACAGGGAGAGTCATTGGAAATATTTATTAGCTGCTTAATGTCAATTACTGCTGCTGCTGGACTGAGTGTTACAGAACTGCCAGGCAGGAATCTCACCTACTTCTTTTAGCGGATGCACTTTGAAGCATCGCTTTTAAGGACTGTAGCAAAGTGTGAATTCACTTAAATGGTACAAGCCTCCCACTAGGGTAAGATTTGACGTATAAATTGATTCTTATCCACCCCCCTTTTTCTCTGTGCTTATCCCCCAAACCACTGTTGATCCATCTCTGTTCTAACTGCAGCTGGTAAATGGGGTTAAAACCCAAATAACCAACCTTTTTATTTTCTGTCTGAAATTTCCCCCAAACTCCCCCGCCCTGGGCAGGGCAAGGCGAGCGCAAACAGAGAGAGGTGCAAAGTTTTTAAAAGTAGTCACTGAATTTGAGCTCCTCAATTGTTGGGAGAGCCAACCTGAGTCTCTCAAGGCTTGTTGTTTTTTTCCTGAGGGTGTTGATTTCAGCTGGAACGGTGGGTGCCCGGTGCTGTTATTGGACCTTTCTGAAAACGTGTGCCACTCTTGTAAAAAGAACACCTGCAGCTGTGTTTCTTGCTTCGGCTTAAAGGGTCCCCCCCATTCATTTAAAACTCACACTTCCGCCTGGATTAAAAGATCTGGGGGTGGGTGGATATTTTCCCTATGTTTTCACTAGGAATGTAAATATCGGTTTAAAAAGTTAACCAGTTAAACGATTAAAATTCTATCGGTTAACTGGTTAACCGCTAACCGATGTTGCTCTGGCAGGGCGGCAGGGGATGGGGTCCTGCCGGGACCACTCCAGCCCGCCCGACCCGGTGCCGTGTCCTGCCCGACATGGCCGGGCCCGCTCCAGGTTTCCCACCCGGCCCGGCGCGGCCGGGGCTGGAGTCCTGCTGGCCGGTGCAGCCAGCTGCAGGGGTTAACGGTTAAGGGCCGGTTAACGGTAAGCCTAATGCTTACCGGTGAACCTTTTACATCCCTCGTTTTCACCCCCCACCCTGTGCATTTGACAGCACTTCATGAAACTGATTTCCGTGGGGCCAGGATGTCACCCACCGTTCTGCTCTTCTCTGGTCAGTTTGCCTTGTTTTGGGTTTCTCAGTAACAGGAGAGAGAAATGTTTTGTTTCTCCACAAAGGAAAATGGGGGTGTAAACATTCACCCAAATTGGAGAAGGCTCCAGGCCCCAGGGACTGGAGTAGAAACTGCAACCGCTTTCGATTCTTTTCTTTTACCAGACTCGATTTCAGGATGTCTTTGCCCCTTTAACAACCTTCACATTTTAGAGTGCCCAGCTCAGGAGCTCGCCCCCAGCCTGTGCTCCGAGAAACAGCGTCTACCCCTGTGCTGCTGTTCGGCAGCTGGATGCAGCTCTGTCTGCCAAGCCTGGCTGAGCAGATTTGGGCAATGGGGAAGGATAGAAACCGAACTCCGGGAGTTTAGCTCCTTGTGGGAGATGGCAGGGTCTGCCATGGGCAGGCCGTCCCTGCCACCTCCTGACTTTCCGCTCTTCCATTCTCCCTGGGCGGGGCGAGACTGTTGTTTTCTGGTGCTTCTGTTGGCATGGCAGCTGCTGCAAACAACGTGAACAATCCGGACAGGACCCCTGCCCGCAACCTGTCCAGCCCCCCCTCTTTGAATTGCAAATCAACCCCTACCCTTAAGTTCCAGCTTCAGGATCCTCCACACAAAATGTGTTACATTGTAAGAGCAACACCTGCCAGCCACCTTGGCGCCCCCCCCCCCCCCCCCCCGCAGCTTCCTTTGATTCTCATTTCCTTCTCCGGCTGTGAACATCAAAAGGGCTCAGTGACTGTTACGTCTCTGCTGTTACCCAGAAACCTGTCGCCATGTACAGCCAAATGTGTCAAGATGCTGAGCGCCCTGGACGCAGGATTGGAACGTTATCCCCCTGTAGAAAACTGGGCTGCGCTATGGGATGGGTTCCGCTGGATCTCTTCGTTAAATCTTTGAAATAAAGCATCCCCCCCCCCCAATTCAGATTGTTTTAAATTCCACCCCCCACCCCTTCTGTATTTATTTGTATAAAGAAATCGTAGCTTTTCCCCTCCGCGCCTGGCTCAGTGTTATTCACCACGAAAAATCCAGATACACAAAAGGATCAGCAAAAATGGCTTCACGAGCCATGCAGGTGAAACCACCTATGCAGCCCTGTCTCCCTGCCCCTTCTGGTGACCGGGGAAGGCGATTGGATGTGGGATCCTTTCTCGCCGCCCACCTCCCCGTTATTTGGGTCGGCTTCCGGACGTTCCATCCCTGGGCTGGGTATGTAAGAAGTGATGTGATGTGTACTTTACATGCGTTTTCTCTCTCCCCCCGTTCTAGACATAAGCTCTGTCTCTGGGCATCCGCGCACACATGGCTCATCGCTGTTATGTATCAATAGTGTGGGTGGGTTTCTTTTTTAAGTGTAAAGTTTCTGGGATTAAGGGATCTGCCTTTTGACCTCCTTCCCCGCCCCCTTCAACCCACTTAGTCTTTTTACTGAATAAGCTGGAATGGGATAAACTGTACGCTTTCCTCTCTTCTAACCAGGCCTCTGTGCTGCGCCTCTCAGAGCTCGCCTTTGCGGTTTGCATGCAGAGGCTGGAATTCGTGTCCGCCCCGGGTCACAGGGAGGCACCTTTAGTTGTGGACCCTCCCTATCGTCCCACACAACCCACCAAACGCTGTGGCAATCTGTGCTCAAGGCGGGCTCAGGACTGGAATAGCAGCGTGGCTCTAAGCTGTATTGGTAGCCTGTGTGGTGTCCCCTCAAAGCAGGGAGCGCTCGTCCCCTCGCTTTCACTAGCACTGGAATTGACTCACGTGCCCCATGGCAAGGAACAAACCCGTACCGCACTGGGCACCTTGGCCTCGGAGCGTGGCCACTTTCCCCTCTGACCCCGTTTCGCCTCCCCCGATCCAGCCGGGGCAGAGGTCAGGTTATTTTCTGTTAATCTCCTCCCAGGCCAGGGTGGTGCCCGTGGAGTTTTGTAACGGTCACGTCCAGCCCTGCTTGTTACCGGGGTTGGATTTTACATGGTTCTTAGCGCTAATAAAGAGTTTTCGTAAACTGAGCTGATGTCACTCGGTCTCTGCCCACGCCTCGTCTCGAGAATGTTGGGGAAAGAGAAGGGAAAAGCTTCTGGTGGGCTTCAGCAGGACTCCTGTCTTTGGTGAGAGCAAACCTCAGCATCTCTAATGTATTTATCATCACAGCATGTCTGGGCTGTTCTACCCATTGTGCAGATGGGAGCATTGAGGCAGAGAGAGATTGTGACTTGCCCCGGGTCACAGGGAGACTGTGGCAGACCAGGAATTGAATGTGGGACTTCCACGTCCTAAGTTAGCACTCACCAGCTTTCCTCCCTCTTTCCACCCTTATACCTCCTTAAATTACAGGGTTGATGGTTATCCTGGGCGTTGCAGTTGCTCCTAGCAGCCCCAGTCATGTGCCAGGACTCCACTGTGCTAGGTGCTGTACAAACCCAGAATAAAGAGCCGGGCCCTGCCCTGCAGAGCTCTGAACAATCGGACACTGAACAATCAGTGTTTTATTTCATAACCCACGTCCTAAGATGTGGCTCATGGCTACAGCTCTCCCCACACTGCCGTTCCCCGCTGCAGCCCATTGCACGGTGCTGGGATCACGGGGGCTTTGAGCATGGATGTCTGGGGCTGCAGAAAGCACTTCTCCCCTGCAGGGGGCAGCGTGCAGCCGTTTTCTGCCCCATGCAGCAGGACTGGTCTGCGGCTGTTCCCATGCAGACCCGTCTGGGCTTCGGGCATGTCCTTTCGTCTCCAGGGCTCAGAACTCGGGGGCTGGCCTGGGCTGGGCTCTATTTTTGGAGCAGTTTAGGAGGGTGGCTGCTGGGGTGGGGGAGAGGATCAGGTTTTCCCTTCCCAGCTGGGAGTTGGGACCACAAGGCGACGAGGCCTGCCACAGCTGTAGTGGGAATGGGCCTTCCCTGGCCAGCCGGGGCTAGACGTGATGGATTCTAGAGCTCGCCGCCGTCTGGGCTTCTCCGACCCGAAATAAGGCGGGTGGAGCCGGGGCCGTGGGCAGGATCACCTTGACCATCGCTGACCTTTGCATTCCTCTGCTCCCATCCTGTCTCCCCCCCCGCCCCCGAACCAACTCCCCCAGGGCAGCCTATCGCTTTACAAACAGCTCTGCGTGCTTGGCAGGCGCCCGGGCATTGTGTTCAGGCCGGGGGCTGGAGCAGAGGCTCCGGTGAAATCAGCCAAAGAACCCCCCCTTCTACCCCCCGGGAGCTGGAGACGGGCTCTGCTATTCGTACCCTCCTGACGGGCCCCATCTGGGTCCTCCCTGCAACCCCAGCTGGTGCGCTTGGGCCTCGTTCTTAACCCTGGCGGGGCTGGGTGTCAGGCAGGCCGTGCCAAGCGGAGGAGGGGCAGCGCCTAGAGGTGGGGGCAGCCTGCCCTCTTAGGCCCGCTCGGATCGCCTGGGACGCTCTTGCAGCCGGTTCCTCTGGCACGTGCTAGAGCCCAGGAGCAGAAACCAAGGCAGATCTAGCTGCTCAATGGAGCCTCTCCCTCCTGCAGTGAATCTGGCCCTCGTACAGCCCCTAGCGTAATGTGGCCTTCATCTCCGCAGGGCCCACCTGTGCCAGGCATGCTGTTTGCCAGCCTCCTACCTGCCTGCAGCCCTTATGCCACCCCCGAGGGGGCAGCTTTGTCTGCTGGGTGTTTTCAGCTGAGGGTGTTGGGGTCTGGCTGTTCGAAGCCATGCCCCCCGCATGCCCTGGTGGTGAAAGAGCCCGGCCCCGCAGCGGCGCTCCTGTGGCACATCCATGAACATGAACCCGGCAGTGCCGCGCTCCCTGCACCATGCAGCCTGCCAGCCCATGAGCTGTCTGGGGCAGGGACTGCGTCTTCCTCTCTGGATGGTGCCCAGCACCGCAGGGGCCCGATTCTGATGAGGAAGGTTGGGTGCTACCCCATGAGCATTTGCCCCCGCGTGAGGGCGTGTGGCATGGGGGTGAATGCTAACCCATGCGCACACCCACTCTCAGGCGGGGCAGAAGGGATCCCTAGTGCTTGGGGGGGGGCGAAGAGCCAGCCCCAGTCCCAGCCTGATTTGTCCTGTCTGGTCTTTTAATACATGGCTGCAGTTTAAATAGCAGAACCCGAATTAGCCCTGCCAGGCAGCCAGGGTGCTCGGCCAGGCTTCACTGCAGGGGGGGTACGAGCAGGCTACCTCTCTCCCAGCACCCAGGCTCCCCCTCGATTTCTCCAGCTGGTCCTGCCCAGGGAGGGATGGGACAGGCCGGGGCCTGTAGGGAAATGGAGGCACAGCAAGGGGAAGAGACTGTCCCAGGAGAAGCAAGTGGGGAGGGGGCAGGAGTCTGGGCCCTGGCATGTGAACCACACACCTCCCTGCTCCTGGCGCCTCTTCCTGGGCAGGGCTGTCATGCAGGGGGCATGGAGTGCCGCGGGCGCCAGACCCAGGGCATGAAGCACCCAGCTAGGACCCATGGGAGGGGGAAGGGCTTGGCAGAGCCGGGAAAGCCATGACATGGGACTTGCTGCAGCGCTGGCCCCGTGGTCCTTGGTCCGTTCTCGCAGGGGCTCGTTCCCAAGTGGGGGCTCTGCGGGGGGAGCAGGGCGCATTCCTCCACCGTGTACGGCTGAAAGGGCCCGATAGGCTCGTCGCTGGGACCTTGTCGCACTCAAGGGGCTAATCTCCGAACACGGGGCATGTGAGCCGGGCTCTGCATTCTTGGCAAGGGCCGGCCATGGGGGGGTCAGACACAGAACAGCTCCCTATAGGGCCAGGGCTATGGGCACCCACCCTGGCCAGCCACCGCCAGCAGCATTAGCTCATTCCGCTCCAACCCAGTATGCCAGTGGCCAGGATGACAAGCGCCCGGGCTGTAACCACTGCACACCCCCGCCTTCCCCGCCAGCCCGCTGCACACCCAACACGTGCTCTCCTCTTCCTCCCGGCCGAAAGCCAATGCCACGGGGCCTTGGGGCTGGTTAGTCACGGCTCTGCCGGGCCAGGGCCTTTCGGAATCAGCAGCCGCCTGTTGTTACAACCTCTGACCCCAGCTGGCTACGGAAGAGCGAGAGGCCTTTGCCCTGCTTAGCGCGAGCCCCTATCGCCAGAGCTGGAATTTCCTGTTGTTTCTCCGCTAAGCACGTTAGCCAAAACATGCACATGGGCGTGTACGCGTGTGTGCAAGGACGCACCGAGACAGACGTGTGCGTGTACCCAGGGGTGTGCCAGGACAGGCAGACACAGACGCATGGACCCACCCGGGTAAGTGCACACCCAGACGCATGCATGTACCCACACGCGTAAGGGCACACACGTGTACAAACACACGCACACATACCCCTGTGCCTGGCACCTCCATGAGCCAGGCTCTCTGGGCCCCCCATGGGCTCTGCTCAGTGCTGCCCCCTGCAATTCATGTCGCACCCGGCGGGTGACGCAGGGCCACAGCGAAGCAGCTGGCGGAGACTCGCGCTCGGGTGCAGCCCACGCTATTGGATCGGGGCAGGGGCAGTGGAGGAAGTGACAACCCCAGCCCCACTCAAGGAACAAGACCAGCCAGGCAGGCTGGGGCAGCGCCACTCGGCTGCCCTCTGCCCTCTCTCCCGCCCAGTCGGGCAGCGCCCTGCCCCTCAGGCCCCTGATGTGCTGCCAGGGCCTTGCTCCCAGCTGGTGCCCGCTTGTCTGGCTGCTCTGGGCGTCAGCGTCCTGCAGCGCTCGCTGTGATCCACATGTGGGTGGGTTTGTGAGAGCCCTCCAGGGGCTGCAAGGTGCTGTGGGGGGGATTCCCCGCCATCCCTTTACAGAGGAAGGGCAGCTGCTGAGCAGGGCTGGATGCTTCCTACCCCAGCGCAGGCTCAGCTCAGTGCCACGTGCACTAGGATGGAAACCAGGCGTGGGAAGGGAGAACAGACTAAGCCTCTGGCCCTTTCAGTCCATGGCAAAGGTAGCCGCTTAGTGCCCCTGGCTAGTGGGCCGGGCGACAGGGCAGCTGGTCAGCTCGAAACCAGGCAGGGGCCGCGCCAACTCCAGCCACGTCCTGGGCACCAGCCGGGGTCTGCGTCTGGGTCACTAATAATCACCCCTGGCTCTGACCTAGGACTTTTTCTCGGTAGGTCAAAGTGCTGTTTAACGGAGGACAGCGGCATGATACCATTTTACAGAGAGGGAAACTGAGGCACGGAGCAGCGCCAGGAACAGCACCCAGGGCACCGGCGTCCCAGCCAAGTGCTCTATCTGCCAGGCTACTGATCCATCCAAGGCAGGTTTGCAGAGCCCCCTTGAGGGCCGGAGCCCCGTGCCACAGCCCCAGAGCCCTCAGAATCAGACGCTGCTAAACCGCGGCCACAGGAGTTTAATTTGGAACCGTATTTCTAGGACTTACCCCAGCCCAGCCCCTGCGCTGCCGACAGGCTGCAGCTAGCGACCGGCTGGTCCTGCTCTCCCAGCCCTGGCCTCTCCGGGGCCTCGCAGCTCTGCCCATCTCCCTCGCTCCCTATCTGCAGCCCCCCACATTCACATCCTGCTTTGCCACGCCCCTCCACGCTGTCCCCGGTGGTCTGTGCACCCCTCAGGGCTGGGGTACGTGCACGTGACCAGCCCCTCTCTTCGCCTGCTCCCCCCAACCTCAGCGCCAGCTGGCACCTGCGACCCCCTCACCCCCAACCCAGGGTGCGGCCAGAACCACTGGGCCGGGCCAGGCCTGGCCGCCTCCTTGGGCAGGGAGAGGAGTTTAGACTCAACGGGGCCCAGAACCAACCAGACGCCCCTGACCCCCAGTCACCTCCCCCCAGCTCCTTCACCTTCCTCCACTCCCCCTCCAGCCAGCTCCCTCCAGCTCTGTATCCTCCCACACTTGGACTCCTGGGTTCTCTTGCCTCCTCAGAGCGCCTCCCTCCATCACATAACCTTGGCTTTCAGTTCCCTCTTCCCATCCTGGCTCCAGTCTGGGTGGGATCCTGGCCCAGCAGGCCCCTTCCCCACCCTCCGCCAGCGCAGAGCGGTCAGGCCTGGCCCAGCTCCAGCCCCAGAGCCTGCAGCAACTCCCCAGTTTGCCTGGCCGCCGGCCCCAGGCATTCGGGGCAGCCTGGTGCCCCCCCGCCGCGCCCGCTGCTCCAGCTCCCCTTTGGGAGCCACCCCTGAAGGCCAAGGCCTGTTTGCTGCGCCCCAAATCCCATCCTGAGGGGACACCAGTGGGTGAAGCTCCTGGGCTGGCGTTGGCACTGGGCAAATGGACATCTCCAGGCCCCGCTGGTTCCAGGGGGAGCGAGGGGCAGAGCGGAAAGGACTCATGTCTCCACAGCACCCCTCCAGCCGGGGAGCAGAGTTTGATCATCAAATGGGGTCCCATAAGAGCCCCTAATGGGCCTGCCCCGGGCCGCCACATCACCTCAGCCGCCCTGTGTCCGTGTCCATGCCAGGCCTGGCGCTGGGCAGCGGGTCCGGCTCCCGGGGGCGGCAGCGGAGTCAGCTACAGGCAGTGGGCCATGTTGAGGGCGTATTGCAGGCGCTCCCGCAGGGCCGGGGAGCAGCCCCCCGCGGCCAGGGCACCCAGCGGGAAGGTGGCACTGACGCGCTGCTCGTCGATGAAGGTCAGGAGGTGCCCACCGTCTGGGCAGCTCAGCACCAGCTTGGTGTGGTCGTGATAGAAATTGACCTGCGGGGCAGAGAGGGGAGGGCGAGTGACGCAGCGTCCCACAGACCCTGGGCCAGGAGAGGGTTAATAACGCCCTCCCCCCCCCGCACACATTGGGGAGGGCCAGGGAGCCCAGCTGGTGGCCCCCGCTGCTGGGATCAGACAATGGGACCAGCCCCCATGGGCTTAGGGGGCTCTGGCTGCGGGGTGGGGGCTCCTGCTCCACCCCCTCCCCCTTGCCCTCCAGTTCTGACCCCTCTGCCCCCTCACTGCCAGCCCCCAGCTGCCCTCACACCTACGCCCCCCTTTCACAAGGGGTTTCCAGCCCCCGCTGTCCGGCCCTGCTGCCAGGACAGGGCCTCGGGGCAGTGTGGGTAGTGGGTGGGGGGTCACAGACCACAGCCCTGCTGAGGCCCCGCTTTCCCCACTAGCCCAGCCCCGGGCCTGTCACCCCGGCCAGGCTGTGCTGCAGCCCATGGGGAGGGTGGAACGCGGCTGAGGCCCTCAAACTCATTTCACTTGTGACACCGGATAGACCAGTGCAACCTAGGTCTGCAGAGGGAGGTGGGGAGGACAGAGACAGGAGAGGCTCGGGAGAGGGGGGAGCAGCCATGGGGCAGGAGGATGGGGGAGAGGCTCAGGGGTGCACTGGGGGAGGAGAGGCTCGGGAGAGGGGGCAGCAGCCATGGGGCAGGAGGATAGGGGAGAGGCTCAGGGGGGCACTGGGGGAGGAGAGGCTCCGGAGAGGGGGGAGCGGCCATGGGGCGGGAGGATAGGGGAGAGGCTCAGGGGGGCACTGGGGGAGGAGAGGCTCGGGAGAGGGGGGAGCGGCCATGGGGCAGGAGGATGGGGGAGAGGCTCGGGGGGGGGCACCGGGCGAGGAGAGGCTAGAGTGGGGGACGGGGGGAGCGGCTCAAGGGTGCGCCGGGGGGTGGGTTACCTGCAGCGTCCCGTTGCTGAAGAGCATCAGCAGTGCCCGGTCCGACTTGGCGCAGCACAGGAGACAAGGGGTGTCTGTGGAGCTGCTGGGACCCGCCGGCTCGTTCCCCCCCTGCCAGCAGGAGCAGCGTCAGGCAGCTGGCTGGGCCGGGGGGGCACCAAGTGTGGCTCCCCCTTATAGCCCTCCACGCAGGCACAGCCCAGAGGGGATGGGAAATTCACCTGGGGCTCAGCCCCTGGGTCCGCTGCCGCAGCCACGGCTGGGCCCCTCCCCTGCAAGCGGGGGCAGCACAGGCAGGGCACGTGGATGGCCCCCCCCCATGGCACTGCACCCTGGGGCCTCCCCCAGCCGCCACTGGCATATCCCGCGCTCCCGGCCCAGTGATTCTCCCGCCCCGCCCAGCCCCAGGGTCTCCCCGGCCCCGGGACCTCACCTCCAGCAGCTTCTGCTGCATGTACTGGGAGAAGAAGTGCAGGACGCCCATCTTCGTGGCCAGGGAGGCGGGCACGTCGCTCCGGGGGAAGGACACGGCCTCCCCGCGCCCCGGGCAGTAGCAGACACGCCTGGAAGGAAGCAACAAAAAGCAGTGAGGCTGGAGCAGCGGCCCGGGGGCTGGGAGGGCGCCAGGCAAACCCCGGGAGAGGGGGCAGCAGGTGTCCCAGGTACCCAGAGACCTGCCAGGGCAGGTTCCAGGCGAGGTGGGTGTCAGGGGGCCTGAGCAGAGGGTTAGGGGGGAGGGTGTGGAGGTACGTACTGCTGCGTGGGCAGAGGGGGTGATGGGTGTCTGAGAGGGGGTGACTGTGCAGAGGGCTCCAGGGGTGGCAAGGCAGATGCTGAGGTGGGTGCTGGGAAGGTAGAGGGCCAGGTGGATTCTCAGGTGGGGGCAGAGGGCATAAGGCAAGGCAGGTGCCCGGGGGAGGGGGCAAAGGGCCAGGCCGGTGCCCGGGGGATACCTACGGTGACTGCGGGCATAGGGCTAGGTGGGTGCCGTCGGCCAGCAGGGCACCCGTGGAGCCGTCCGAGAGCAGGTAGCCGAAGCCGTACTTGTTGGAATAATCCACCCACCTGGTGACCCAGAGGACGGGCGGTGCCAGGCGCTGCACAGGGTTGTGCTCGGCTGCAAGGAGAAAGAGGGGAGCCTGAGGCCCAGCAGAGAGGCCCCCACAGGCCCCCGGTGCCCGGCCAGCTGGGGAGAGGCCCTGACAGAGCAGGTGAGGTCAGGAGGCAACCTGAGCAGCCCCCCACTGGCCTGGCCCGACCCCTGGCACTGCCAGGCCCCATGGGGCAATCCCACCCCCCCCAGCATGGAGTCCCAGCCCCCGCCACGCGGCCCAAGGGCTGGACAGTGGCCCAGTTGGAGCCTGCACCCAGGGTGGGTCCAGTCAGCCCAGCCCAGAGACCACCCATATCCGGCCAGGTGCGCACGGGGGGCTTGGTGCCCAGGCTGAGGAAGGCCCAGGGGATGATGGAGCTGGGCGTGCAGGGGTTTGTGGGTCTCCGGCGCCAGGGTCCCTCTTACCCAGAGGCATGTTCTCCAGGCAGCTGCTCAGCACCCTGGTGACTGACTGCACCGCGCTCGCCACGCTCCAGCCTGCATCTGCTGCAGAGACGGGGCCGGGATCAGGGCACCATGCATGGCACCCGCTGTAGGCCTGGCAGGGTCACCCCTCTGCCCCCCACCTTCCAGCCCCCACCACTACACCCCACTCCCCTGCCAGAGCCGGGGAGAGAACCCAGGAGTTCTGATTCTTCCCCCCCCCACCCCATCAAACCACTACACCCCACTCCCCTGCCAGAGCCGGGGAGAGAACCCAGGAGTTCTGATCGCACCCCCCCAATCAAACCACTACACCCCACTCCCCTCCCAGAGCCGGGGAGAGAACCCAGGAGTTCTGATCCTCCCACCCTCATCTAACCGCTAGTCAATGCTTCCCAGAGTGAGCACAGCAGATGGCTGGATTCATTTCTGCCCAGCCAGCCTCATGTGCTCTCTTGCCCTGACAGTCGACAACCCTAGGGAGGCGGGGGCCTCGTACTGCAGCGATCCCGGCCCAGCAGGCTCCTGGCGGCCCTACTGGGGGCTGCTCCGAGCCCCTGGCCAAGGGAGGTGGAGGCCGAGAGAGGTGTCTGGTTTGGGGGCCCAACGGGAGTCCCCCCCAGGGCCCGATCCCCAGCAGGGGCTCAGCACATGCCGCTCCCAGCTGGGATCGGGCCCTGGATGTCTCCAGCCAAGAACCCTCCCAAATTCCAGGCCCCACAGCTGGAGGCCGGTCTGGGAAATGTGGCTTCAAGGTCTGTCCCAGGCTGCCGGCCCCGCCCCTCCCGAGCTGTAAGGATCAAAGTCGCCCCCCTGCCTCTGGGACTCTGCTCCAATGGGCTCCAGTGCCCCCCGAGACGCCTGCCTGGCACCCGCAGCCCACAGCATCCACTTACAGTTGGCACCAGAGCGGCTGGGCCTGAGGGCTCCCGTCATGAGCAGATGGATGGAGAACCTGCTGGGGGCCTCGGGGAACGGCGCAGCCTGGACACTGCCTCTTTCCACCTGGCAGGGAGACGGGGACAGCGGGTGAGAGAGGGGAGAGCCGGGCTGCAGACCCCCCCAGGGCCCTCCCCGCGGACCCCTCCTACCTCGCTGTGGTGCTCCAGGCTGGGCAGGTTCTGAGCCTGCTGGGATCTCAGCTTTTCCGGCTCCTCGCCGGGCACTGGGCTACCTGGATGGAGACACAGCAGAGCCGTGATGTGACATGGGTACTGCCAAGCCCGGCCCAGAGCACGGGGGGACGCGGCCGCTTGACCCACCTGCCCGGGGCTCCTGGCATGGCAACCCCCTGAACAGCACCTTGGCCGCCTTTTTCAGGAGCTTGCCAATCGGGTTGGGCAGGGCGAAGACGGGCACCGAGTGGCAGGCGCGGGATGGCAGCTTGTCCGGAGTGAAACCCTGGGAGACGAGAGCCACGTCACTCCATTCCCGGCCGTACCACGCGCTGGTGCCATGGAGGGGGCAGGGCAAGGACCCCTCAGTTCATACGGGGACCAGGGCTAGACGGGGCCACAGATGCCAGGGATGGTGGAAGGAACCCAGAGGGGCTGGAGTAACCAGCCCAGGGACTTGGGGCACCGTGTCGGGGGCTGGATACAAGACCGGCCAGTGCCTGTGCCTGGATCCTATTTGCTTTGTTTGCACCAGGCACGGCCACAGCTCTTTGCAGCTGAGCTAAGGGCACTGGAGCCTTCCGGGGGCTTTGGGCGAGGGGCGGTGGCATTCTTCCTAAGAGGGCAGCACAGGTGCACGCCCACCCTGGGCGCCTAGACGGGGTTCGCGGGTGCAAGGGCATGACCCGCAATCAGGCCCGGCTCTACCAAGCAGCGTAGCGACCTGGCACACGGGGTCGCAGCGCCGCTCAGGATGGGGGCCCGCCGGGAGCGACTCGCCCGTCCCAGCAGCGCCCGGACCTGGGTGAAGAACTCGTGTTCCAACACCTCCTCCAGGCTGGGCCGCTCTGAGGGGCTGGGCGCCAGCAGGCAGCCGATCAGCTTCCTGGCGCCTGGCGAGAGGTGGTTGGGGATGGGGTACCGGCCCTCCCGGATGCACTGGTACATCTCCTGCTTGTGGGTGATCTCGAAGGGGGAGCAGCCTGTCAGAGCGGTGTACCTGGGGCAAGGGAAGGCAGCCAATCAGAGCCTTCCCAGTGCACCAAGGCGGGCACAAGCAGCCAATCACAGCATTCCCTAGAGGGGAAAGGCCCCATGTCCCATTTCCCACCCCACTGAACCAGCCTGTTCCCCGCCCTGGAGCTGGGTTGGAGCTGGTGCCCCCATAGAGTCAAAAAGCCCCATGTCCCATTC
>NW_020664545.1:3834643-3836013 GCF_002925995.2 Terrapene triunguis
CCACTGAACCAGCCTGTTGCCCACCCTGGGGCCGGGTCGGAGCTGGTGCCCCATATCCCATTCCCTCCCCACCGACCCAGCCCTGCCCACCCCTCTTGGAGGCATTTGCCTGGCGCCTCACTCACATGATGCAGCCCAGGGCCCAGATGTCGGACTGGAAGGAGTGCCCCTTCTTGGCGATCACCTCAGGGGCCAGGTAGTTGGGCGTCCCACACACCACGCTGTAGGAGGAAAAGGAACGGGAGGTGAAGCCACGGAGCGCCCCGGCGAGGGCTGCAGGCTGTGCTGGGCCAGCACTCACCCCCGTCTCCGGCCGGCCTGCTCGTCTCTCGTCGCCAGCCCCAGGTCCCCGATCTTCACCTGCATGTTCTTCGTGAGGAAGAAGTTACCTGTGGGGTTAAGAGAGGTCAGCCACTGAGCGCACTCCGGGCAGCTTTCCCGTCACAGGGCCAGAGTCACCCCCCTTTACAGATGGGGAAACTGAGGCTGGCTCCAGCTCACCCAAGGAACCAGTAGCAGGGCTGGGAACCGTGTCCTGGCTCCCAGGCTCTAGCCACTAGACCATGCTGCAGGGGAGAAGGAAGCATGGATTTTAGCACCAGAGCAGGGCGTAGGCGGGGCTGTCTGTGCCCGTATATTTCTATACAGCCGCTCCAACAGCTGTGGAGACGGGAGTAGCCCATTGCGCTGGATGGGGCTTCCTCAGTAGCCCTGGCAGCTTTGTATGTGCCCCAGGGGAGCAATAAATCACAGGCAGGACGGAGGCCCTCCCCAGCCCAGAGGCTGCTTGGCAGGGGGCAGCTGTGTGCCTGTCAGGGAGAGAGGCTGCACCTGGGGGTCCCCACGTATCTCCCCCTCCACGGGGCAGCCCCTACATGGAGAGCTGGCTCCCGGGCTCCCATTCAGAAGCATGAAGTCACGCTGGTGGCATTTACTCGCAACAAGCTAGACGGCCAGACGCGCTGCTAGTGTATTTATAACCCCTCTCCAGCCCCCAGCCCCCTTCGGGGGGGGGGGTCTCAGAGGCCAAGGTGAAGGGCACAGGGGCGATTAACTCCTTCATTGCTGCTCAGGGCTTAAGGGATTGAAAGGGGCCGCAGGAAGATGGTGCTGCATTGCTGTGGGGCAGAGATCAATCAGTCCAAGGGTCTGAGCCGTCTGGGAGCTCAGTCCCCTCTCCCCATTGCACAGCGGGGGAGCTGAGAGGAAGGAGAAGGATGTGACCTGCCTTAAGTACAGTTAGAAAAAGAACCCAGGAGTCCTGACTCCCAGCCACCACTGTTCCTCTGTTCCCCCCACCTATTGGACCACAATCCCAGAACCAGGACCAGAACCCAGGAGTCCTGGCACCCCAGAACCAGCTCAACGCT